>NW_007253570.1:64273-64653 GCF_000164805.1 Carlito syrichta | reverse complement strand
CACACACACACACACACACACACACACACACACACACACGCCGGTCGGGGCGAAGCTCCTGGGTTTAATGCACCCGAATGGAGACAGAAAAGCTGTTTTCCTGAAAAACAGAAATTGACATATACTGCTTTCCTCTCCAGGAAACTTTTGTCGTCTCTCAACGTAGAGAGGGAGGGAGGGAAGGAGAGAGAGAAAAGAAAGAAGGGGGGGAGAAGGGGGGAGGGAGAAAGGAAGAAAGAAAAGAAAAAGAAGGAAGGAAAGAAAAGAACACATGGAGATACCACCTCACCCCAGTAAGAATGGCCATCATTAAGAAAACAAACCGGTGGCTCAGCCTGTAATCCCGCGCCTTTGGGAGGCTGAGGTGAGTGGATTGCCTG
>NW_007253570.1:35415-64253 GCF_000164805.1 Carlito syrichta | reverse complement strand
TGCGGTGGCCGGGAGCGGCCACTGCACTCCAGTCTGGGCAACCGAGTGAGACTCCAACTAAAAAAAAAAAAAAAAAAAGAAAGAAAACAAACGATAGACGCCGTGGAGGATGCAGAGAAAAAGGAACGCTTCCACACTGCTGGTGGGAATGCAAACTAGTGCAACCTCTTTGGAAGACAGTGTGGCGATTTCTGAAAGAACTAGAAATTGACCTTCCCTATGACCCAACAATTCCCCTATTGGTAATATACCCCGGGGGAACTCAATTCATTTTACAAAAAAGATACCTGCACATGCGTGTTTGTTGCAGCTCTAGTCACAATAGCAAAAACGTGGAACCAACCATGTTGCCTATCGAAGCTAGACTGGATTTTTAAAATGTGGTCCGTATACACAATGAAATATTGTGCAGCCGTGAAGACTAACATATGGACTTTGCAGCAACTTGGATGGATTTGGAGTCAATCATACCCAGTGATCTATTACAGAAACAAAGAACAGAGTACCATATGTTCTCACCCATAAGCGGACCTTGAACAATTATACTATAAGAAAGGGATTGGCCCTAGTGGGAAACTGCCAGGGAAAGGGAGGTGAGATTGGCAGTTGAGGGAAACTGCCAGGGGAGGGAGGGGCACACCTCATCCACAAGGGTCCCTGCATAATCAATGTTTGTATACTTGACCCTGAATTGTACCCCACATCTTTATAATAAAAAATAGTAATAATAAAGAAGTAAACAAAGTAAAGGGAGAAACTAAAAAAAAAGAAGAAAAGAATTCTAGAGTTCTGGCACATCCAGAATTTGCTGTTGCTGCTTGGAGCCCTGAGAAGCAGGTACCCGGGAAGATGAGTTTATGCGTCTAAAGCACATTTGCCACAGAGTGTGTTCAGCAGGACTGCAAGGCTTGGAGTGGCCGTCGCGCAGTTAGGGGCGGGTGTCTCTCCTACCAGAACGAAGGGGTGCCCGACCCTGACCGGGACCCCTCACTGGCCTGTCCAGGCTGGTTGGCAGCTTCTTCCCCCGCTCTGGCACCGCCACCACCTCAGATGACTCAGGTTTCACCATGACTACACCATAAAAGCAGAGAGCTGCCAGAAATTGCTGGAAAACAGGCAGGATCGGTCGCTGACAACTGGGCTTTCTAACTCATGGAAAAGTTTAGCTAGTGACATTCTCATGGGCAAAATGCAAGTGGAAAAGAGGTCTGCAAAAGGGTGTCTCCTGGCCAAGCTGTGTGCTAAAATGAGGCAGAAAGCTGCACCTAGACAGCTGTGGTTTCTGGAGTCAGGGAACTGGCTTTCCGCCCTTTCCTGTTCCACCCAGTCCCCTGCTGAACAGCTAGCTGGCAAAGGCCTCAGTCCCCTCTTGCAGGCTATCTTTAGTGGCGGCTTCCTGTACAGGCAGGACTCCAGCATGGTGAGTGTCGGAGTGGCCCTTGGGTGCAGCCCTGCTCCCCGACACAGCTGTCTCTGCTGCACTGTCTGCAGAGAGGAGGACCGGGGTCAAATGTGGACTCAGGACCATCTAAACCAGCGACGCTCACCCTCGAGTGTGTACGAGAATCGCCCTGAAATGCAGGCCCAGATTCAGCAGATCCAGGGTGAAGACTTCAGCAGACAGGACCATGCAGGTCTGTAAGTCAGCTGATTTACTCTGATGAGCAAAGGAAGTCAGGAGCTCTAAGAAAATTCTCAAACGTTCCTGCAGGTAGATCAGTA
Organism: Carlito syrichta; assembly: GCF_000164805.1. NCBI lineage: Eukaryota > Metazoa > Chordata > Mammalia > Primates > Tarsiidae > Carlito > Carlito syrichta. Next base: position 62,531 of record NW_007253570.1, on the reverse strand, counting down.
AAGTCAGGTTTACTTCGAGAGGCAGGCAGATATAAATGGGACTCCCGAAGATTCGTTGAAGCGCTGTCTTCCAAGAAGACTTACAGAAAGGCTTGGGATCACCAGTTATTTGCTACAATTAAATCTGTGCAGATTTTAAATTGATGCAACCTCCCTGTTTATGCCTTCCTTCTCACAATATACACTTGCTGGAAGGCTTAATTGGTGGGCGTGGTGGCTCACACCTGTAATCCCACACTTTGGGAGGCAGAGACGGGAGGATTGCCTAGCCCAGGAGTTCAAGACCAGCCTGGGCAACATGACGAGACCTTGCCTCTATAAAAAATTCTAAAAATTAGCCAAGTGTGGTGGCATGTGTGTCTATAGTCCCAGCTACCGGGAAGGCTGAGGCAGAAAGATCACCTGAGCCCAGGAGGTTGGGGCTGCTGTGAGCCATAATTGGGCCACTGCACTCCAGCCTGGGCAACAGAGTGAGATCCCAACTCAAAAGAGAAAGGAAGAAAGGCTTAATCGTGCAAAAATCTTGGCATATGGATTTGCATAGACAAGGCTATTACATGCCTGGTAATAAAAATGTGTTAAATGTGTTAAAAGGGAGATTCAAAAATGTTCATCTCAGAGTTTTGAGGTTTTTTAATTAAGAAAAACCGAAAGTCATCTGAGTATCTAACAAGAAGAGATTGGGTTTGTTGTATTTTGGATGTTTGGGCCCTAAACCATGCAGAAATTTGATCCCGGTATTGGAAGTGGGGCCTAACGGGAGGTGTTTGGTCCTGGGTGGGGTGGACCAGTACTGGTTTCTGGTTGTTCAAAAGAGCCTGGCATCTCCCCCTACCCTTGACTTCTCTTTTGCCCCAAGATCTGCTCCCCTTCCCTTCCACCATGAGTGGAGGCCTCACCAGAAGCCCAGATAGGCTTCAGAGACAGCCTGCAGAACTGTGAGCCAAGTAAACTTCTTTTTTTTAATGTTACCCAGTCTTGGGTGTTCTTTATAGCAACACAAAACAGACTACAAGCTAAGACAGGGTTAAATGGGCTGGGCGCAGTGGCTCAAGTCTATAATCTCAACACTTTGAAAGGCCGAGGCTGAAGTGGGAGGATCACTTGAGGCCAGGAGTTCAAGACCATCCTGGGTAACAGAACAAGATCCCATCTCTGCAAAAAAAAAAAAAAAAAAGGAGGGTTAAATAAATTCCAGTACATCCTTGCAACAGGATATTGTGAAATAATTAAAATTACGTTGCTGTAGCCCCAAGGCCCAAATTTTACTTTTATGCAGCCTATTTAAGTAGCAAATCCTCACTTGTACCCCAGGATGCTAAATTAAAATGATAAATGAAATCTGTTAAAAAACAAAAAAGATACACCGGGCTCAGTGGCTCAGCCTGTAATCTCAGTACTTTGGGAGGCCAAGGTGAGTGGATTGCCTGAGCCTGCAATTTCGAGACCAGTCCGGGCAACTTGGCGAGAGAGACCTCGTCTCTACAATAAATCAAAAATTAGCTGGGCATGGTAGCACACGCCTGTAGTTCCAGCTACTTGGAAGGCTGAGGCAGAAGGATCGCTGGATACCAGCAGGTCGACCCTGGAGTGCCCGTGAGTGTGTCACTGCACTCCAGCCTGGGTGAACAAGTGAGACACCAACTCAAAACAAATAAATAAATAAAAATTAAAAACAAATAAAATAAAATTATGTTGTTGGATTGGAGTCTATGTCATCACCTAGAGACAGATATTCATGAGATGTTATTGGGAGAAATTCTGTTTTATAAGACAGAGCTAAGATGTGGCTCCATTTTTATAAAAATAAAGCGTGTTGATGTACACTTGTACGTTATATTCGTTGAAGAAAGACTTAAAGGGTATTCACCAAAAACGTTATCAGTATTCCGGTGATCGCGTGTATCTGTCAAGTTTTCTACAATGAAAATATATTTTCCTTTAAGAATAAAACAGCAGGCCGGGCTCAGTGGCTCACCCTGTAATCCCGTGCCTTGGGAGACCAAGGTGAGCGAATTGCCTGAGCCCGCAGGTTCAAGACCCGCCTGGGCAACTTGGTCAGACCTCATCTCGACAATAAATCAAAAAATTAGCTGGGTGTGGTAGCGCCCAGTGGGTTGAGGCTGCGGGTCGAGGCTGCGGTGGCCGGCAGCGGCCACTGTACTCCAGTCTGGGTGACAGAGTGAGACTCCAACTCAAAAAAAAAAAAACCCAGCAAAAATCATATTGTTTTAGTAAATCGTTTTTAAATGGGCATCTTAGAAGCTGTTTTGAATAGAGTTTATGAATTTTGATACCAAAAATACCATGTAGGTGCCTTGAGGAAAATGGAATTGTCTTTGGGATGAGTCCTGAGCGGCCTTTCGGGTGGGCTCATGGGGGAAGCCGAACCCCTGTGAGTGAGGCAGGCCCTCAGTCATCATGGGGCTACTGGGGTCTGCATCTGGTGAGGAACCTAGTGTCACTAAGCTGTGTCACCAGCCCAATGTGGACAAAAGCGAGGAGAAATGGTAGGAAAGTGGATCCCACGTGGGCCTTGCCACCCCCAGTCTCAACATCCCAGGACCCTGCAGGGAAAGTTGGAGTCCTCTGTCCAGAGCTGCTTTCCAGGGCCCACGCCTCAGGGAAGATGACAGAGACAAGCCTTTGAGAACTGGGTGCTGCAGGCCTGCTGGTCACCGGCAGTCAAGGGTGAATTAGCACAGTGTCAGCCATGTGGGCCGGTGTCCCATTGGCCTCGCACCCAAGCCACCTTCAGAGAACAAGACGTACAGTTTCTACTCACTGCTGGCTTCCAAATTCAAAATGTCTCTCCCAACCAGCACCAGCTCAGAAGTACGCAGGGAAGAGAACTCCGAGAAGGTTAGCTCCATCTTAGCTAAGGACAAAGGACAAAGCCCAAAGTCCATGCCATGTCAATTTGTCATCCATATATACCCCATCTAACTGTATTTAACTTCAAAAAATAAGAGGAAAGTCGCCCTCTTACCTAACATGATAAAACACCTTAATCCTCTCTCCAAAAGAAAATGCCAAGTTCCTTTGTCCATCTTTGCCCATGTCATGCCTTTTCTAGCTGAATCACACTCTCCCTTTGACATCTCAGAACTCAGGTACTGAGTAGAAGATTGACACTAGCTTAACTAGGAATGACGGAGAAGGGAAAACGTTGGCTGATGATATATACACAAATGTGTGTGTATCTGTGTAAGAAGAAAACACTAACCATGACAGACAGGCCATACTTCTGCTACGTCGCATACACGGGTTGTGGATGGCATGGTGGAGTGGCCAAATCATTGCTGCAGACCATAAGCAGTCTTCCCTGTATCGTAGAGCTGGTTCTGTTGACTTCAGTCACAAGAACTGAGAGTACTAAGAGACACCCAGTGTTGATCTGGCTTCCCAGAAACACCCTCGCTCTACCGTGTGGTGGCAGCCCTGTGCCAACTAGAAGCACTCTACAACGCCAGGCAGCAGAGTGGCCCATAAGAATAATAATGAGGCTTGTTCTTAAGACTCTGTATGAGAATCCAGAATGGAACATTAGTATCATTTGTGCAATCAAAATATCAAACGAGTGAACATGGACTAAAAACATTGGCAGGCGAGCGTCCACAGGGACCCAATAAACCCACGTTCCCAGCACCTGCATCCGTGGGGTCCAGGTCTAGATGTGTCCTCTGGTCCTGCAGTGGGGCTGCCCAGTGCTCCAGGCTGTGAAGCCCTGGAGGGTCGAAAGCAGGCCAGCGGGTCTGGAGGTGACCTTGCATCCCACGATCACCTACAGGGAGAGCTGAGGAGACATGGCAAGCAGTGGAGTGGGAGGGGCAGACAGCTTTTCTCCCATGACCCTGGCACCAACCACACAAGGAAAGGAAACCAGGGACCACAGGGACAGATATCCCCCACAGTGTTGACACTCACTGTGGCCTTGTGGGACCTCGCCCTGCAGGATCCCTGGAAGCACTGGTGTGGGGTTAACAAGCTGAGCCACAGAGAGACTGCCCTGGTCTCTCTACTCACCTTTCCAGGGCTCTCCCGGCCAGCCGTGCTGGACTCCACCTTCGCGGGGGACACCAGTGCTGGCCCCAGGTTGGGTGCTGCCGGCCCTCTGCTAGCCACAGACCTGATCACTCTCCTCAGCCACAAGTTCCAGGGAGAAAGGAAGCCCAGCTGGCCGTGGAGACTGAAAGAAGGCCTGCCTCTCACACCCGCCTTGGGGAACCATGGGTCAGAGGACACTCTGACTCTCCCTCCAGCTTGAGCCCTCTGCCAGCCTCTGCAGAGGAGAGAGAGGCTCCTCCCAGGCCTCCGGGGTCTCTGACCTCAGGGACTCCCTCCATGGCCTGAGAAGGAGCTGGGCTTCCTGAAGTTCCTCTCACTGTAGCTGCTGCAGACCTCAGTGGCCCTGAAGCTGTGTGGGCAGTTCTGTACTCACACCAGCTTTCCCCCAGGTCTGAGTCCAACTGTCCAGACTCCAGAGCTTCCCTCTTCCCCGCCTCACCCCACTCCCCAGGTTCTCTTCCTGCATGCCCAGCCTGGCCCAGAAGTGTGTGTCACCCTTGGAGTCCAGAGTGCTGGCCTCACAGTTCTGGCTAGAGATGGACCTTCCCAGATGCTCATAGCCCTGGGCAAACAACCCCCGGCCCTCACCAAGTCCGGTCAGACTTGGAGGACCTGGCCTGAGTTTGGATCTGCTCCAGGAATTCCCCTCCATCCCATCTCCTCCCACTTCCTGGACCTTCCCAAGTTCTCCTCCAGCAGCTGGTGGTCCTGGGTGGGCTCAGACAGGTTCTGGCTTCTCCAAGTGTGGTGTGAACCCCCTGCATCCCAGTCCTTCAGGAAACTAGTGAAAGATGTCCTTCCTGAGCCCCACCAAGACCCACTAAACCCATCTCTGGGGCTGGACCCAGGAATCTGCATTTTTTTTGAGTTGGAGTCTCACTCTGTCACCCAGGCTGGAGGGCAGTGGCACGCTTCCGGCCACCACAGCCTCAACCTGCTGAGCTCCTGCTATCCTTCCGCCTCAGCCTTCCAAGGAGCTGGAACTACAGGCATGCTCTACTACACCCAGCTAATTTTTGATTTATTGTAGAGACAGGTCTCACCAAGTTGCCCGGGTGGGTCTCGAACCCACTGGCTCAGGCAATCCTCTCTCCTCGGCCTCTCAAAGTGCTGGGATGACAGGCTGAGCCAGTCATGACAGGAGCCCAGCTGGAATCTGCATTTCTAAGAGTACCTGCTGATTCTCACACCCATATCTGGGGACCAGAGGGCCTGATGAGCTCTCGGGCCATTTCAGCTTAGAGTCGTGGTCTTTGGTGTTTGGGGTCACCCACCTGCACCCATTGGGTCAGCTCTGTCCACACACCGAAGGGCTCACCTGAGTCCAGGCCCAGGTTAGGAGCACGGCGGCAGGGTGAGCCCAGGACAGGCAGGCAGCAACTGCCTCTGCATTCTCCCAGCCCAGTCTAGCTGTATTTAACGTCAAAAAAATACACCATGCATTTCTGCCTTTGAGAAAATGATGGTGAAAACCTCAGCTCCCTTCTTGCATAGAAGTATCAAGGGCCTGTAGGTTCCAGTGACTTGGGAGGAGCAGGACACCAGAGTCAGACGGGTGTCTCACATGAGGGAGAGGGGAGGAAATAAGGCAAATGCCAGACAGTGACCCTGTCTAGACCTGGAGAAAGGGTGGAGTGGGACAGAGGAGCAGATCAACTTTTCTTTCTTTTTCTACTTTCTTTAAAAAGGGAAATGAGCCGGGCTTGGTGGCTAAACCTGTAATCCCACGCCTTTGGGAGGCTGAGGTGAGTGGATTGCCTGAGCCCGCGGGTTCAAGACCTGCCTGGGCAGCGAGACCTCATCTCTACAATAAATCAAAAAATCAGCCGGGCATGGTAGCACATGCCTGCAATTCCGGCTACTTGGAAGGCTGAGGTGGAAGGATCGCCGGAGCCCAGCAGGCGAGGTTGCGGTGGCCGGAAGTGGCCACTGCACTCCAGTCTGAGCGAGATAGTGAAACTCCAATTCAAAAAAAGGGAAATGAATTGCTCAGTACAGAAAGAAAGATGGGGAGTAAAAGAAGAAGAAAAGAAGCCACCCACAGTCTCGCCACTACCCAGAGACAAACATTACTTCATTTTGTCTTATTTCTTTCCACTCTTTCTTCTCCACATAATTCACTGGTGTTCTTTTTACAGAGTAATTATCTTGTATACATAACATTGCATCCTGCTCTTTCAACTTCATTATTCTATCAGAAGCATCTCTTCGTGTTTTTATAAATAGAGTTCATTGGCTGCATAATTAAACAACGCCAAGAAAAGGGAAAAGCGTATATAATCCTAGAGAGCAGTGGAGAGAGAAGTTCCAATGGGAAGAATTCCAGGATGGGGAATAAAGGTGAAAGGGTAAACTGAGGCAAGGTGGGCCAGTGCCGTGGGAATAATGCAAACAAGTGTGGTGTGGAAGGCTGGAAACTAGGTGTATTTAAGGACCTTTAAAGCAAGGGAGGCTTAGACCTGGAGGAGGTCTGGGCCAAAAGGAATGTCCAGAGTTGTATTCTTTGCTTTCCATAGTCGTCTCATGGATCTAGTATCTTGACATCGCCAGGCATCAATGCCTCATGACCTCGGGTGGTAGGCTGGAGGTTGTCATGGTGCTGGACTTCCTCACTGGTAGCCAATAACAATGTATCCATACAAATGCCTAGAAGATAAATTGTTAGCAAGACTGGACATGCCTAAGGGATCCTGTGTAATCGCTGGTTTCTAAAACTAAAATATTTTTCTTGTTAACGATTTTAGGGTAAAAGGACGTGTGAGCCATGCAACAAGGGAATGTCATAGGGTGAGGCCAAGCAAAATGGTTGTGCTGATTCAAAATGGCTATGTGATAGCCTACATTTCTAGGGTTCCCTCCTTTTCAAAATTGAGCTTGATAGAATAGATGGACATAGTGGAACACTGGAAAGAAAACTGAGATTAGGATAGATCAAAGAGTGCCATCAAAGGGAAGGGAATTAGAAACTCAAGGGAAAAGAAAACACGTAATAAAAAATTGTCATCAAAATTTATTCATTGGCTTTACAGTGGAAAATAACTATAATAGTTGTGAGGTAATTGTCCAGGCATAGACCTTTTTCCCCCTATATTTGGCTTCTTTCTACCCCCTTCCCTCCCCCCCAGGGAGCCGCCTATGTCCAAGGTTGGACTCTACAGCATATGCATATTCCCAGTAATGAGTCATGTGAGACAGGTGATCCCTGCAGAGCTGAGAACAATGTGGGCAGCGCCCTCACTCACTGTGATTGTAAACACAATGTAGCACTTTAAATAATCAACGGTGCTTGACTTGTAAAACTGCTTACTGCACTGTCTGGAGGAGCAGATGCTTTCTTTGAACAGCTACCATCGGTGCCTCCTATAAGTTCTCATAAGCTGAAGTCTTTTCCTGCTGGACCTCCGGGAATACTGTAGATAAAAACATTATACACAAGCTCTTTCGGATTTGGGATTGCCATATGACAATTAGCACAGTTGGGCAGGATATTCCAGAGAAGTCCCCGGTAGCAGCCACAGGAGAAACAGCGTGGAGGAATGTAACTGGGGGAAATCCCAGGGTGGACCACTGGTACCAAGGTGGTTCCCAGTTGCCATCTTGGCAAAAGCCTGGAGGCAACTGATGCGGACTTCGAGTGTCAGCTCAGTAGGTCAACCAACCAAGCCCCAGAGAGGGCCGTGGAGGGGCTGGTACACCCAGCCCGGGAAATGTCAGCTCTAATAGGCCGGCAAGCCAAGCAAGCCCTGAGAGTGTTGCAACTTGGTGGGCTGGTGAGTCTAGACCCCCTCCCCGGAGTGTTGGCTCTAATGGGTTGGCAAGCCAGGCCCTAAGAGTATTGCTAGTTTGGTGGCCCAGCAAGCCAGGCCCCCGAGGTGTCTCAGTTTCCGAGTCTCGCCTTCTTCTGGCAACTCTCCTGGTTCGGCTGGCTGGAACAACCTTCTGCAGCTCTTCAGGTTGCAGCTCTATCAGGGTCAAGGTTCTTGTCTCATGCCCAGGAAGAATGAAGCAAACAGATGGCCAGAAAGTGAGAAAGCAAAATTTATTGAGAGGACAGAGAAACTCACGCAGTGAGAGCGAACCCAACGAGTTGCCCATCTGGGGCCAGAAACCTGGTGCTTATATAGCCCTAAGTTCAAGCTGATTGGCTAGCACTAGCTGTGAGCTGTGGCTGTTCTGATTGGTCAGTATTGAGGACCTAATGGAGAGCTGATTGGTTGGTTTTAGATTCCAACAGTGAGTACCTAAGCTCTAGTTTAAGAGGCTCACAGGGAACTTGTTTACCACGCTGAACCTGAGAGACCCTCGGGAATTTACTACATTGTTACCAGAGGACTCGCCTGTCTGTATGCCTAGCCTTTCTCTAGCTATCTCCTGTCTCACCACCATATAAGTACAGGGACACCCCGAAAATGACTGCTGGAATTATTGAAAGCAGTCGATGAGAAGGGGCAATTTCAGAAGAAAATAGCTATTTGTGCAGGTGTAGCAGCTGTGGCATGGTCCCTGCTTTGTGCTCTCCGACTAGCTACTGGACAGGAGATGGCCGCTGGGAGCCAGGTGCAGAAATTGCAGAAGGAATTAAGATTAGAAAGAGACAGCCAGGTTCGGTGGCTCAGCCTGTAATCCCGCGCCTTTGGGAGGCTGAGGTGAGTGGATTGCCTGAGCCCACGGGTTCAAAATCCACCCGGGCAACTTGGCGAGACCTCATCTCTGCAATAAATCAAAAAATTAGCTGGGCGTACTGGCGCTCGCCTGTAGTTCCAGCTACTTGGAAGGCTGAGGCAGAAGGATGGCCGGAGCCAAGCAGGTCGAGACTGCGGTGGCCGGGAGCGGCCACTGCACTCCAGCCTGGGCGACAGAGTGAGATTCCAACACACACACAAAAAAAGAGACGCTGGGTTAATGCAGGAACAGACAGAGAGCAGGGACTTATTAAATCGCCAGCTGGAGCAGACCGGCAACTCGGCACGCCACTTGGTGAAAGGAAAAGGAAGACGAATGCCTGTGGTGTGTGCCCGCACGGTGGTGGCCCACAGGGAGTGGGACCCACAGACATGGGACCCCACAGAATATCAGACTCCTCAGAAATGGAGGATGAAAATAGAGGGGAGAGAGGAGGTGGAAGAGGCCCCGGAGTTGAGGGCTCGCCTGGTGATTATTCAGAAAAATAAAGATGCAGCAGGAGTGGCCAGAGGACCAAGATTCAGCACCCCTGCCCCCCCATCCCCTGCAGTCTTCGCACAGGAGAATGTGCCCATGGACTTCAGTGGAGCTGGCAGGGCTGGCAGCAAAATTTGGGCAGAAGGGAAGGGTTATTCTTGTGATTGTTATTTTTGTGGGATTCCAGAGCTATTGGTCCAGTGCTATGGGGAAACAAGTTGATGAAGTTGGCCTCGGTAGCCAGCCATCCTTCCTTGAGACAGCGAATACTATATATGGAGCGGGTCAACATGATAAGAACGCTTCACTCCTAACTTGGCTCATGGCAGGGTGTAGGGCCACTTGGCCAAATGAGAGGGACATTCCGTCCTTCCTCCCAGGATGAGCACCATGGAGGAGCCTCCAGGAATTGGGGACGCGTCTTGCCATATACCCCTTGGAAGGGCCAGACGCAGTACCCTTTAGAGCTGGAATGAAAGAGAAGGTGCTGCAGTCAGCCCCACCCTCCTCTTATGGCTCTCTGAGGCCTGCGCTGTCCCTGCTAGTGGGTGGGATGGTGCAGGGGGCTGTGCAAACAATAGCAGACTGGGGCCGGGCTCGGTGGCTCAGTCTGTCATCCCAGCACTTTGGGAGGCCAAGGTGAGTGAATTGCCTGAGCCCATGTGTTCGAGACCTGCCCGGGCAACTTGGCAAGACCTTGTCTCTACAATAAATCAAAAATTAGCCAAGCATGGTAGTGTGCGCCTGTAGTTCTGGCTACCTGGATGGCTGAGGCAGAAGGATCGCCAGAGCCCAGCAGATCTAGGCTGCGGTGGCCGGGAGCAACCACTGCACTCCAGGCTGGGCGACAGAGTGAGACTCCAACTCAAAAAAAAAAAAAATAGCAGACTGGGAGAAAGATTTAATTAGGCAGAATCAAGAAGTATGAATGACAAAGTAGAACCCAAAGAGGCAAAAAGGGGTGGAGGGTCCCATAAAGGTGACCTGCCAGCAAATGTGAATAGATTTACTTAAGGCAGGGGTGGATCCTGACAAGATCATAAGTAACCCAACACGGTATTGGTGGGATCATGGAAGCAACTTCCTATTACTGAAAAGAGGGCTGAGGTCTGGGTACTAGAGTGGACCCCAAGTAACAAGGAGCCCCCCCCAGGGGCCTGCAAGATGCCATGAAGGAGGGGCCCGGGAAATGGTCGCTCACCCTTGGGTTGAGGCCAGGGCTCCCCTAATGAATGATGGCCTTCTGTCCTGGCCCTGGTCTCAGACCTGGGGGGAGGTACCAAGACATGGAGGGTGTGTGAGCCTCCCCCATAGATGGGAGACCACACATTGAGCTCACTATATACTGGATCCCAAGAAATATGCCAAGAGTAACAGCTTTGGTGGACAATGGAGCCGAATTCACCCTAATATATGGTGACCCAAGTACATTTGAAGGGCCTCTGACTGCTATAGATGGGTACAGTGGTAAGTCAACCAAAGTTTGGAGGGTAACACTGATCCTACACTTTGGCTGACTGCCCCTGGATGCTATGCTGGATGCATATCTCCCATCAAGGTGTACATACTGGGAATTGATGTGCTAAGAGGGTTATGTTTAGAAACTAGTGTGGGCGAATTTCACCTGGGAGTAAGGGACATTAAAACTGTAATCAGGCCGGGCTCGGTGGCTTAGCCTGTTATCCCAGCGCTTTGGTAAGCCAAGGCAAGTGGATTGCCTGAGCCCGCAGGTTTGAGATCCGCCTGGGCGAGACCTCGTCTCTACTATAAATCAAAAACTAGCTGGGCATGGTAGCACATGCCTGTAGTTCTGGCGACTTGGAAGGCTGAGGCAGAAGAATCGCCAGAGCCCAGCAGGTCGAGGCTGTGGTGACCAGTAGCGTGACACTGCACTCCAGTCTGGGTGACAGAGTGAGACTCCAACTCAAAAAAAAAAAAAGCTGTAATCAGAGCATACCAAACACCCACTCATGGTCCTACCAGCACCATGGCAGGTGGTGGCTACCAAGCAATACCGCTTTTGACCTGGTAGGCACAAAGAAACCAGAGACACCCTACACGGATTGGCAAGGGTTAATATTATCCACCCTGCTCACATCCCCTAGAATTCTCCAGCGCACCTGGTGAGTAAACTAGATGGTACCCAGAGAACGATGGTAGACTACCAGGATTAAATCGTTATACCCCCTTGGTCTGCAGCTGTACCCAATATTGCTGATATATTGGACCAATTAGGGACACCACTGGGCACATGCGATTTTGTAGTGGATTTGTCTAATGCAGTCTTTAGTGTTGAGATTCATGCAGATTGTCGAGACCAGTTCACATTCACCTGAGATGGAAGAATGGGCATTTGCAGTGTTGCTGATGGGTATTTGCGCTATTCTGCGTTATATCACAGAATGGTTGCTGGAGATTTAAAAAGTTGGAGGGGACCTGCACCCGTGTCTCTGTCGTTAGGTAGTTAGGCAGACATGAGCAGGGCATGAAGACGGAAAGGGAAGCCCACTGACATTCAGTTATTTATGCATTTTAGAAATTTTCTTTCATGATGAACTGGGCCAAATGTGGAAGCCACTTGGATTTAGAGTACATTTTTTTTTCTTTTCTCTCTACACTGCTCCCCACCCCACCCACTTCCTCGATGTAATCTGTTAGGGAGGCTGAACTTATCTGTTAATAGAAAATCACTGCTAATTCTTGAGAGGACAACCAGTCATATTCAACCACCAATAACCAAGAGGCGTGGAGAAGTGGCATGTCTTTTTTTTTTTTTTTTTTTTTTTGAGTTGGAGTCTCACTCTGTCACCCAGACTGGAGTGCAGTGGTCGCTCCCGGTCACCGCAGCCTCGACCTGCTGGGCTCCGGCGATCCTTCTGCCTCAGCCTTCCAAGTAGCCAGAACTACAGGTGCGGTTACCCGCCTGGCTAATTTTTGATTTATTGTAGAGACGAGGTTTCACCAAGTTGCCTGGGCTGGTCTCGAACCCCTGGGCTCAGGCAATCCATTCGCCTCGGCTTCCCAAAGTGTTGGGATTACAGGCTGAACCATTGAGCCCGGCTGCGACATGTCTTTAAAGGAACATCTGCAAACCTAGATAAGGAAGAATCTTGTTGGACTCTTTCGAAGCTCCCTAAACTCCTAAAAATGTAAACTCCTTTCCTTTATGATATTTAGTTTCAGACTTATGTTTTAGGTTAATCGGGCACTTGGTCTTGTAATAAATTATGAAAAGATAGAAGATATGAGCCCCCAAACTGTTTAAAGACACTTGTAACTTTAGCAAGGTAGAATTAACAATAGCTAGACATTCGTTTATGTCAAAGGTCACATGAAAGATTTATGACCTACCCATAAAGAGGGAAAACACACCCAAGAGGAAACTAGACCAGAGACTAAAACAAAGAAAACTATAAAAACCAAAGAAATCTGCCGGGCTCAGTGGCTCAGCCTGTCATCCCAGCACTTTGGGAGGCCAAGGTATGTGAATTGCCTGAGTCCGTGGGTTTGAGACCTGCCCGGGCAACTTGGAGAAACCTCGTCTCTACAATAAATCAAAAATTAACCGCGTGTGGTAATGCACACTGTAGTTCGGGCTACTTGGAAGGCTGAGGTGGAAGGATCACCCAGCAGGTCAATGCTAGGGTAGCCATGAGCATGCCACTGCACTCCAGCCTGGGCGGTGGAGTGAGACTCTGACTTAAAAAAAAAACAAAGAAATCAACGGGGCTATCTCTGAACAGCCCTCTCCTCTTGGATCAGCTTACTCTGCTCTGCCATATTTGCTTGCAGTAAAACTCTGCCTTGCTTTCCTGAGTCTGGTGTCATGTCCAGTTCTCTGTTCACGACTAACCAACGAACCCCAAACCAGCATTTCCGCTGACATTATTTCATTGTGTAGATGATGTCATGCTAACCCCTGACTCTCCCACAGACCTAGAGCAGGTGGCACCCAAGCTGTCTGAGCACTTGCAGGGGAAAAGATGGGCAGTGAATCAAAACAAGCTGAGAGGACCTGGCTTATCTGTAAAATTTTGGGGGCAGTTATCTGGTCTGGTAAGACAAGAGCGATGCCATCAGCTATTATGTATAGACAAAATCCAGACTTTTTTCTGCCCAACACTGCCCAAACGGCTGCAAGAATTAGTAGGCTTGTTGGGGTATTGGAGGGCATTTATCCCACATTCAGCACGGATAACAGACCCTAGTATAGATTAGCCAGAAAAGGATCCCAGTGGGACTGGATAGCGGAGTGCATAGGCATTCAGTGCTACCAAAAGCACTGTGGGTGCTGTCCAGGCACTGGGCATTATTAAACCAATCCCTTCCTTATCACTGGATGTGAATGTCACCCAGGAGGGATATGCTGGTGGGCTTTGGCATATCTTGAATTTAGAGAATCTCGAATTCCCATTGACTTTTGGTCTCAGACCTGGAAAGTCACCAAAACCCACGACGGTCCATCAAGCAGCAGGTCAGCACAGTTTTCAGGCTTTCTTGGCAATGGAGTCATTCACCAGTCAAGCCCCAGAACTGTGCACCACCCTGCCCATAGCAGGATGAATCCATGACCCCTCTATAAGCCCTGCAGCTCAGCTGCGCAGATAATGACCCTGACCAGATGGTGAGCAGTATCTTATCTTTCACTCTCCAGCAGCGTAGCAAGCCATCCATAAGTTCTTTAAGCCAGGAACCACAGACACCTGCTAATGTTCATTGATGCATTTGAACAACCAGCAGAGGAAACAGTTATCACCCTGTAGCCCATCAGGGAGGGAACACCACTGCCCTCAGAAAAGCTTGGACAATACCTAGATGAATCTCATCGGGGCAACACCTTCAACAGCGAGCCATTGCATACTAGCCAAAAACAGACTCTCTAGGTGGAAGGAGGGACTGGGCAGAGTAGTCAGTGGGCAGAATTGTAGGCAGTGTGGCTGGTGATATCCAAAGAACCAGGCCCACTGGCAATTTACACAGACGGCTGGGCATTGTCCAAAGGACTGACACTGTGGATGCCACAGTGGCACCAACAGCAATGGACAATCATGAACAAGCCCCTGTGGGGCCAAGATATGTGGCAGGACAGTACGCTCAAGGATGCTTTAAAGATAGATCAGTACTCATTGCAGGGGTGGACAACCTCAATGGGAGACCCCGTGCAGGCTGTCCAGCACTCCTAGACATGCTGACACAACTGTGGGCTACTCCCCTGGGGATGCAAATCCAGACACAAGACTTGTCATTGTGACCAAGCTGGGGAAGTGAGAATAACCTGTTGTTGCCCACCTAGACATAGTACCCAGAGAGTATACTCTCCAGTGGCCCTGGGACATTCAATCTGAGCCCCATTGGTGCTCCCTGCTTGCTTCCTGGGGAAAGGGAATAGATCAGAATTTAGTTTTTCATCCTATGGTTATGGGAAAATGAATAAATACTGCTAAGTGTAATAGCCCTGGGTCTCAAATACTCAAAAGGGGGGCTATAATCATTTCCATGTGACAATTCAGGACAACTCTACTGTCCTTTCATGTCATGGGCAAGAGGGCTCCCAGGCCTGATAGAGCATGGTACTCTAGGCTGGAGAAGCCTCCCCAAAGTGTCACAGTGTTGTTCAGGACAGAAATATTGTGTGTGTTTTACCAGACAGTTGGGATTTACCTTTGCTTGTTCTTCTCAAACATCTATCCTACTACCCTTAGCCTAAAACGCCTTCTATCACTAGACTTTTTATCCCTGACAAAGATATCATGGGTGTTATAATCACTGTAGTGACTTTACTGTTCAGATCTTGTGTCCTTTGTTGCATAGGCAGGATATGGATACCACGTTTGATTTATGTTTCCACCTCAGGAAATTTGTGGAAGACCAGTGTTATGCGAAGGTTGAAAGTGTAGAAAAAGGTCAATGTAGGAGTGGAGTGAGTGTGAGGTAATTGTTAGGGGAACCACAAACTTATCCCTGAAAAGATATGGAGGGGAGAAAATGGAGACCAGTAAGAGAGTTATCAAAGTTTGCCCAAAGCCATAGTCTGCTCATCAGGACAATGTTTTCATGGAGAATAATTAGGCTTTCAAGGAAGGAAAGTAGAGAAGGCAGGAGAGAGAGAACAGAGAGGAAAAGGAAAGAAAGGAAGGAGACAGAGAAGGAGGAAGGGAAAGAGGGGAGATCAAATATGTCTAAGTTCATGCATGGGTAATGATGTTTTTAAAAAATTATTCACTGTTGGAGTATGCTGCAATAAGAACTCATCAAAGGGAAACAATTAAGCTTTAGCCTGCTTTATCATCCAAGATCAGATGGCCATAGACTTATCCTGCCTTTTCTATATGAATTGAATCACCAGGTAACCAGATAGTAGATATGGAAACATTTCTTTCCACAGTTTTCCAGCTAACAAATGTAAAATGAATATTAGAATTAGAAAAGTACTATATCATGACTTCTTATAAATTACTAAATCTAGATCAGGGCTGTCTAACAGAACTTTCTATGATGATGGAAACGTTCTATCTCTGCCCTAATCAGCAACATTAGGTTACCAAGCATTTGAAGCATGACTAGTTTAACTGAGAAACTGAATTTTTTTTTTTTTTTGCGTTGGAGTCTCAACCTGTCACCCAGACTGGAGTGCAGTGGCCGCTCCCGGCCACCGCAGCCTCAACCTGCTGGGCTCCAGCGATCCTTCCGCCTCAGCCTTCCAAGTAGCTGGAATTACCGGCATGCGCTACTATGCCTGGCTGATTTTTTTATTTATTGTAGAGATGAGGTCTTGCTGCCCAGGCGGGTCTCGAACCCACGGGCTCAGGCAATCCACTCACCTCAGCCTCCCAAAGGTGCGGGATTATAGGCTGAGCCACCAAGCCCAGCTTCTGAATTTTTTTAATTTTATGTTTTTAAGTAACCACATGTGGTGAATAGCTACCACATTGTATTGCGTAGACTACATAATGATCATAAATAGCTCTTAGTATCACAAATAGAGATATTCAGATGCTATATGTTTTTCCAATAGAAGAACAAAGCAGCACCTAAGAAATGGTTTTACCAAAAACTTGAACCTAAATCTGATTAAGTCTCTAAGTTTAAATGTCACTGTGCAAAGAAATATGAAGGAACATATTAAACGCCACACAGATGTGTTAGCAAAATCTAGACTTTGGGAAACTCTATCAAACAAATAATTAAATTCTTTCAACAGATAAATTTCAAGAAAAAAATAAAGAACAAGATGGTGGAATAGGGGTTTCCAAGGCTCGGTCCTTCAGAGAAACATCAATTTGAGCAACCATGCATGCACAAAAGCTAAGAAATTCATGTGAGAGATGACAGCATCAGGATGGAACACAGAAATATGAAGAGATGCATTGAAGAGAGTAGAAAAGACTCCTTTACATTAACCAGCTACCCCTCTGCCAAGTCCACTCAGCACACCACAGCACAAGAAGAGATATCCTCCATGTGGGGAAAGAAGAGGGACGTCGGGACCTGACTTTTCCGTAGAACTCAGCATCAAACCCCCACCACTAAACCCCAGTGTCAAACAACCCTGAGGCCCCACAGACTAAGCACCAACCCCAATCCCATGGATCCAGTTTCATGCCCACCCAGCACATCTCTGCACCAAGTCAGCACCAGCAGACTCAGGACTAAGCCCACCCCATAGATCCAAGCTCCTGATCTGCCCTAGCATCAGGTCAGCCTCTATGGACCCAGGCTAGGTGGGCTCTACATTAAGAAAATAATAACTGGCCTGGCTCAGTGGCTCAGCCTGTAATCCCAGCACTTTGGGAGGCTGAGGTGAGTGGATTGCCTGAGCCCGCAGGTTCGAGACCCACCTCAGCAACTTGGCGAGACCTCCTCTCTACAATAAATAAAAAATTAGCTGGGCATGGTAGCACACACCTGTAGTTCCAGCTACTTGGAAGGCTGAGACGGAAGGATCACCAGAGCCCAGCAGGTCAAGGCAGGAGTGGCCAGGAGCGGCCACTGCACTCCAGTCTGGGAGACAGAATCAGACTGCAACTCAAAAAAAAAAAAGAAAAGAAAACAATAACTAATTGTACAGAATAAATGAAATAGGCACTAGAAAAGCAATTTGAAGGATAAATGAAAATAAGAGTTAGTTTTTTGAAAAGGTAAACAAAATTGACAACTTTTAGCTAGACAAAGGGAAAAGACTTAAATAAAATTTAAAATGAAAGAGAAGACATTACCACTGGTGCCAAAGAGAAGCAAAGGATCAAAATAGACCCCTATGAAAATTATATAACAACAAATTGGATAACCTAGAAGAAACAGATAAATAACTAGAAATGTACAACCTACCAAGACTGAATCAAAAAGAAAAAAAAAAGTTGAACAGGCCAGGCTCGGTGGCTCAGCCTGTAATCCCAGCACTTGGGGAGGCCAAGGCAAGCCCACAGGTTCAAGACCAGACTGGACAACTTGGCAAGACCTTATCTCCACAATAAATCAAAAATTAGCCAGGCGTTGCAGCGCACACCTGTAGTTCCAGCTACTTGAAAGGCAGGTGGAAGGATCACCAGAACCCAGCATGTCAATGCTGTGGGTGGCGTGAGCATGCCACTGCACTCCAGCCTGGGCAATGGAGTGAGACTCCAACTCAAAAAAAAAATTGAGCCCAGCTCGGTGGCTCAGCCTGTAATCCCACGCTTTGGGAGGCTGAGGTGAGTGGATTGCCTGAGCCCATGGGTTCAAGACCCGGCTGGGCAACTTGACGAGACCTCAGCTCTACAATAAATCAAAAAATTAGCCAGGAGTGGTAGCACGCACCTGTAGTTCCAGCTACTTGGAAGGCTGAGGTGGAAGGTTTGCGGGAGCCCAGCAGGTCAAGGCTGTGGTGGCGGTGAGCAGCGTGCCAGTGCACTCCAGCCTGGGTGACAGAGTGAGACTCTGACTAAAAAAATTTAAAAAATAAAAAAATAAAATAAAATATATATATATATATATATATATTTGAACAGACCGATAATGAGTAAGATCAATCAGTAATCAAACACCTCCTTACAACTAAAAGCCCAGGACCTGATGGTTTCATTGGTGAATTCTACCAAACAATTAAAGAAAAAGTATGCCAATCTCTTTCAAGCTCTCTGAAAAGATTAAAGAGGAGGGAACACCTCCAAACATATTTGATGAGTCCAGCATTATCCTAATACCAAAGGCAAACAAGGACACTACAAGAAAATAAAAGTATACACCAATATCCCTGATAAACATAGATGAAAAATTCTTCAACAAAATAATAACAAACTGAATCCAATAGCACATTAAAAAGCTATACACACAAATTATCCCATGCTCATGGATTGGAAGAAATTTTAATACCATCGAGATGCTCATTCTACTTATAGCAATCTACAGATTCAATGCAATTCCCATCAAAGTTCCAGTATTATTTTTCACAAACCTGGAAAAGACAATACAGAAATTCATATGGAAGCAAAAAAGAACCCAAATAGCTAAAGCAACTCTGAGCAAAAAGAGCAAAACTGGGAGCATCACATTTCCAGACTTCAAACTTTACTACAGACTTCAATAACCAAGACAACATGGTACTTGGATAGGAATATACACATAGAGTCTTAGAACAGAACAAATGATCAGGAAATAAAACCACAGACCTTTGGCTGGGCACTGTGGCTCAAGCCTATAGTCTCAGTACTTTGGGAGGCCGAGGGGAGAGGATTGCCTGAGCCCACAGGTTCAAGAACAGTCTGGGTAACTTGGTGAGTCCTCATGTCTACAATAAATCAAAAATTAGCTGGGCATAGTAGCGCATTCCTGTACTTTCAGTTTCATGGAAGACTGAGGCAGAAGGATCACCTGTACCCAACAAGTCAACACTGGGGTGGCTGTGGGTGTGCCACACTGCACTTTAGCTTGGGTGACGGAGTGAGACTCCAACTCAAAAAAAAAAACAGACCTTCAACAAAACCAATGAAAATAAACATTGGGAAAAGGAAAGCAAATTTAGCAAATGATGCTGGGGAAACTGGCTAACCACAATGAGAAGAATGAAACTGGACCCCTATCTATCACTATATACAAAAAATTAACTCAACATGGATCAAGGACTTAAATGTGAAATATCAAACTATAAGAATCTTAGAAGAAAACTTAGGAGCATGATCTTGGACATCAGAGTAGGCAGGAAACTCATAGTCAACTTCTCAAAAGCAAATGCAATAAAATTTAAAATTGAAGGGTGGGACCTTATCAAACTAAAAAGTTTTTGTACAGCAAAAAGCCATTTAGAGACAATCCACAGAATGGGAAAAATTATTTGCAAGCTATGCTAACAACAAAGGTCTAACTTCCAGGATCTATAAGAACCTCAAACAAAATGACAGGGGAAAATTTTTAAATGGACAAAAAACATAAATAGACATTTCTCAAAGGAAGACATTCAAGCAGCCAACAAATACATTTTAAAAATGCTCAACCTCACTAATCATCAGAGAAATGCAAATCAAAACTACAATGAGATACCACCTAACACCAGGAAAGTGACTATCATTTAAAAAGTCAAAAAACAATGGGTGTTGGCAAGGCTGTGAAGAAAAGGAAATGCTTCTCCACTGTTGGTGGGAATGTAAGCTAGTTCAACCTTTGTGGAAAGCAGTGCAGCATTTTCTCAAAGAACTAAAAATTGAGCTTCCAGTTGATCCACCAATTTTACTTCTGGGAATATACTCAGAGAAACATTGCTCTACCAAAAAGCACCTACACTTGTGTGTTCATTGCAGCATTATTCACAATAGCAAAAACATGGAACCAACCCAGATCATCATCAAAAATGGACTAGAAAAAGAAAATGTGTCACTGAGTACAGTGGCTTACACTTGTAATTCCAGTACTTTGGGAGGCAGAGACTAGAGGAATGCCTGAGCCCATACGTTCAAGACCAGCCTGGGCAACATGGTGAGACTTCGTCTCTACAATAAATCAAAAAATTGTCTGGGTGTGGTTGTGCATGCCTATAATTCTGACTACTTGGTAAGCTGAAGTGGAAGAATCACCTGAACTCAGTAGGTCGAGGCTGTGGTAGCCATGAGCATGCCACTGCACTCCAGCCTGGGTGACAGAGTGAGGCGCTGACTCAAAAAAAAGAACGAAAGAAAAGAAAAAGAAAATGTGGCTCTGTGCCAAGCTTGGACAGAATCAGAAGCTCAACCTGGTGAAGGAGAGGAGTGACTGACTCTAAGACACTTTGAGTCAGTTCATCCCCTCCCAGCCATGCACAAGTCATTTGTACCATGCAAAGGGTGTCTTGGTCAGGGCACACTGGTAGGCAACCAGAGCCCAAGTGGAACAGGAAACAAAACTTGCACACTGGTCACTGCCATGGTAGCTAGCACCCAGGCAGGAAAAACCCACCTGCAGAGGGAATCTGATTGACATGACTATTACCAGTAGCTAAGGAAGAAACACACTGGTGCCCCTTTTGTCAAGCAAGGCAGAGTGTAGGGACCCAATTGCCAATAGCAACAGACACCTTGAACACTTTTGGCTGGGTGAAACACCCTGCAACCAGCAAAGTTCTCTTTGAACACACAGAGACTAGAAAGGGATGGCAGGTGTGTGAAGCCAGGTACCCCATTCCCACCATGCCCCAGGCTAGTACAGAAACTGAAGTCCCACCTGGTGAAGGAGTGGGGGAAGCAATTCTAAGTTACTCTGAGTTGGCTCACCCCCTCTCATACAGGCATGAGCCATGGGTCACACAGCAGGGGCTGAAAACTGGTCCAACTAGGGGGAGAGAAAACTCGCAGTAATGGAAACCTGCCATGGGGTGAAGAAAGGAACAGAAGTGAATGCTTCTTCCTCTCTCATTGAGTGATGGAATTATAGAGAAGGAAAAGAGATCTGTCACAAATGAGAAAAAATTAATGGAAAAACACAGACAACCTTCAGAATCCTAAAGAAACGTCATCTGAGAAAATAGCCATCAGAGCACAAACAATGGAAACCCCCCAAAACGACCTGATCCAAATGACGGCCACAGAAATCAAAGATTGGATGGTAAAAATGAACAGGAACCAACAGAAACAAGAAATGAAACTCAATAAAATTATACCAAAGGTAAAAACAGAGTTGGTTAATTCAAAAATAAGCCTATTCTGAAATAACAGAAATAAAAAAACTCCATCCTCAAAATCAATAACCAAATAACAAGACAGGGAGCAGAAATCAAACAAGTAAAGGAAAGAATCTCAGAGCTTGAAGATCAAAATATGGAATTAACCCAATCTGTCAAAAACATTTTTTCGCTGGGCACAGTGGCTCAAGCCTATAATCCTAGTACTTTGGGAGTCCAAGTTGAGAGGATTACCTGAGCTCAGGGGTTCGAGACCAGCCTGGGCAACTTGGTGAGACCTTGCCTCTACAATAAATCAAAAAATAAGCCAGGCATGGTAGTGCTCATCTGTAGTCCCAGCTACTTGGAAAGCTGAGGCAGAAGGATTGCCTGAACCCAGCAAGTCAAGGCTGCAGTAGCCATGAGCATGCCACTGCATTCCAACCTGGGCAACAGAGTGAGACTCTGACTCAAAAAGAAAAAAAAAATTTTTTTAACTCAAGAAGAAGGAACAACATCTCAGAGAGATGTGGGACTATGTCAAGAAGCCAAATCTACACCTGATTGGTATCCCTGAAGCAGAAAAGGAAACAGAGAACACCATGAAACAAGCATTCCATGAGGTCATCCAAGAAAACCTCCCTCATCTCACCAGTAATGCATACATTCAAGCACAAGAGATTCAGAGAACCCTTGCAAGGTATCATATGAGAAGACTATCCCCAAGACATATAATAATCTGCCTCCACAAAGTAAGCATGAAAGAAGAAGTCCTAAAGGCAGCAAGAAGGAATGGTCAGACTACCTACTGGGGAAGACCCATCAGAATTGCTCCAGGTTGCCAGGCTCAGTGGCTCAGCCTGTAATCCCATGCTTTAGGAAGCTGAGGTGAGTGGATTGCCTGAGCCCGCGGGTTTGAGACACACCTCATCTCTACAATAAATCAAAAAATTAGCTGGCCATGGTAGCGCCTATAGTTCTGGCTACTTGGAAGGCTGAGGTGGAGGGATCGCCGAAGCCCAGCAGGTCAAGGCTGCGGTGGCCGAGAGCATGCCACTGCACTCCAGTCTGGGCGACGGAGTGAGACTCCAACTCAAAAAAAGGAGAAAGAATTGCTCCAGGGTTATCTGCAGAAAAACTACAAGTCAGAAAAGACTTGAGTCCAATTGTTAACATTTTCAAAGATAAGCAATTCCAACCAAGAATTTCCTACACACCAACCTAAGTTTTATCAGTGACAGAATTAAAATCCTTCACAGACATCCAATTCTTAAGAGAATATGCCACCTCCAGACCAGTCCTTCAAGAGACACTTAAGAAGGTGTGGAACACAGAAAAAAAAAGAATGGCTATGCCCATCACAAAAGTACAGGCAAATATGAAAATATAAAATGAATATATAAAACATAAAAATGAAAACACACATATGTATAAATATAAAAGGAAAACATCAACCCCCTAAGAGTCCTGTGACAAGGATGAACTTTCAAGTGTCAGTAATCAACTTGTACATAAATGGATTAATTGCACCACTGAATAGATACAAATTTGAGACTAGAAAAAAGAAAACACGATCCAACAATCTGCTGCCTCCAGAAAACATCTCACTGCAAGGACACCCACAGACTCAAAGTTGGAGGTTGGAAAACAATCTTTTAGATGAATGGAAAACAGAAGAAGTCAGGAGTAACTATTCTGATATCAGACAAAGCAGCCTTTAAGTCATCAAAAGTTAAAAAGTACACAGAAATACACGACATAATGATAAAGGGCTCAATCCACCAGCAAGAAATATTCATCCCCAACATATTTGCCCAACACAGGAGCACCAGGTTTCATAAAATAACTACTAAGTAAACTAAGGGAGGACATTGATCCTCACACAATCATAGCTAGAGACCTAAATACCCCACTAACACCTTTAGCTAGATCATTGAGGCAATAAAAACCAATAAAGAGATCCAGAACCTCAACTCAACACTAAGCCAAATGAACTTAATAGACATCTACAAGTACATTCACCCAACAACTACAAAGTATACATTCTATTCATCAGTACATGGAACATACTCCAAGATTGGTCACATTCTCGGACATAAATCAAGCATGAACAAATTTTAAAAGATTAACATAATGCCATACATCTTCTCAGATCATAGTGTAATAAAATAAATATCACCATCAACAATATCCCCCTCCCCAAAACACACAAAGACATGGACACCAAACATCATGCTGCTGAATGACTTCTGGATCAACATGGCAATCAAGACAAAAATTTTCAAAAATTCCTGAAAACAAACAAAAACAAAGACATATTTTATCAGAATCACTGAGATGCCATGAAAGCAATGTTAAGAAAAAAAGTCATAGCATTGCATGCACTCATCAAGAAAAAACAAAGATCACAAGTAAACAGCCTAATGTTACACATAAGGGATCTGGAAAGGAAGTGCACCAAAATCCTAGCTCCAGCAGAATAATCCAGATCACCAAGATAAATTAATAATGGTAAGACATAGAAGACAAAAATATCTGGCCAGGCTCGGTGGCTCAGCCTGTAATCCCAGCACTTTGGGAGGCCGAGGTGAGTGGATTGTCTGAGCCCATGGGTTCGAGAACCGCCTGGGAAACTTGGCGAGACCTCATCTCTACAATAAATCAAAAATTAGCCGGGTGTGGTAGCGCACCTGTAGTTCCAGCTACTTGGAAGGCTGAGGCGGAAGGATCGCCGGAGCCCAGCAGGTCGAGGCTGCGGTGGCCAGGAGCGGCCACTGCACTCCCGTCTGAGTGACAGAGTGAGACTCCAACTCAAAAAAAAAAAAAGAAGAAGACAAAAATATCATAGAAAGGATCAATGTAAAAAAAAGCTGCTTCTTTGAAAGGATAAATAAGATGATGGACCTTTGGCAAGACTTTTTTTTTTTTAAAAAGAGAGAAAGTTCAAATAAGCACAATTAAAAATGCAAAAGGCAAAGTCACAACTGAAATTCAGAAGATTATCAGAGATTGTTAGGAACATACATATGCAAATAAACTTGAAAACCTAAAGGAAACAGAGGACTTTTTGACATCACACAATCTCCCAAGGTTGAAACGAGAAGAAATTGAAATTCTAAAGAGACCAATAATAATCCAGGAAATCAACTCAGTCATAAGCAATCTCTCCACCAAAAAAAAAAAAGCCCTGGACCAGATGACTTCCCAGCTGAATTCTACAAAACATACAAGAAGAAGGTGAGCCGGGCTCAGTGGCTCAGCCTGTAATACCACTCCTTTGGGAGGCTGAGGTGAGTGGATTGCCTGAACCTGCGGGTTCGAGACCTGCCTGGGCAGCGAGACCTCATCTCTACAATAAATCAAAAAATCAGCCGAGCGTGGTAGTACATGCCTGTAATTATGGCTACTTGGAAGGCTGAGGCGGAAGCAAAAAAAAAAAAAAGAAGGAGGTGATACCAATTTAATTGAAAATATTCAAACCGGGCTCGGTGGCTCAGCCTGTAATCCCGCGCTTTGGGAGGCTGAGGTGAGTGGATTGCCTGAGTCTGTGGGTTCGAGACCTGCCTGGGCATCTTGGCATGACCTCATCTCTACAATAAATCAAAAAATTAACCGGGCGTGGTAGTGCATACCTGTAGTTCCAGCTACTTGGAAGGCTGAGGTGGAAGGATCACTGGAGCCCAGCAGGTCGAGGCTGCAGTGCCCGGGAGCATGCCACTGCACTCCATTCTGGGTGACAGAGTGAGACTCCAACTCAAAAGAAAAAAGAAAAAAAAAAAAAATATTCCAGGGCAGGTACAGTGACTCAAACCTGGAATCCCAGCACTTTGAAAGCCCAAGTCAAAAGGATTGCCTGAGTCCAGGGATTTGAGACCAGCCTGAACAACTTGGCAAGACCTCATCTCTATAATAAATCAAAAAAATTAATTGGTGGCAAGCACCTGTAGTTCCAGCTACTTGGAAGGCAGAGGCAGAATTGACTAATCCCAGCAGGTCAAGGCTGCGGTGGCCATGAATGTGCCACTTCACTCCAGCTTGGCCAACAGAGTGAGACTCCCACCCCCTCTCCCCAAAAAAAGTATTCCAGGTAATCAAGAGAAATGGAATTCTCTCTAATTCCTTTTATGAAGCTAACATCATACTAATATCCAAACCTGGCAAAGACCCATCAGGGGAAGAGAATTACAGGCCAATCTCCCTGATGATCATAGATGCAAAAAAATCTAAACAAGACTATAGCAAATTGGGTCCAACAACACATCTCAAGGATCATCCACCATGACCAGGTGGGCTTCATTCCTGCAATGCAGGGCTGGTTCAACATTCACAAAACCATAAATGTAATTCAATATGTTAACAGAAGCAAAACCAATACCCACGTGATTATGTCATTAGATGCAGAAAAAAGTATTTGACAAAATCTAGCATCCCTTTTTTATAAAAACACTTGAGCACCTAGGTATAGAAGGAATACTCCTCAAAACTGTAAGAGCCATCTTTGATAAATCCACAACCGATATTTTACTCAATAAGCAGAAATTGGAAGCATTCTCCCTAAGAATGGGATCATGACAGAGATGCCCACGCTCACCACTCCTGTTCAACATAGTGCTGGAAGCCCTACCCAGAGCAGCCAGGCAAGAGAAGGAAATCGGGTGTAGCCAAATAGGAACAGAAGTAGTTTAGCTGTCCCGCCTTGTGGTCAATATGATGCTATACCTAAGGAGTCCATCAAAAGCCTCCTCCCACTGATAACTACTTTGGTAAAGTTTCAGGGTACAAAAATCAATGTGCAAAAGACAGTTACATCTCTATACATCAACAACAAGCAGACAGAGAACCAAGCAAAAAGTACAATCCCATTCACAATAGCCACAAAAAAAAAGAAATACCTTGACATCCACCTAATCAGAGAAGTGAAAGACCTTTACAACAAGAACTACAAAACACTGCTCAAAGAAATCAAAGATGACATAAACAGAAAAACACTCCTTGCTCATGGATTGGAATAATCAATATTGTCAACTTGCTCATCCTGCCCAAGGCCATCTACAGATTCAATGCAATATCCATCAAATTACTAACATCATTTTTCTCAGACCTGGAAACGACAATACAGAAATTCATATGAGAACAGAAAAGAGCAACAATAGCCAAAACAATTTTCAGCAAAAGGAACAAAAAGGGAGGTATCACACTTCCAGACTTTAAACTTTATTACAAGGTGATAGTTAACTAAAATAGCATGGTATTGATACAAGAATAGGCACATTGACCAATGGAACAAGACAGAGATTCTCAAAGTAAAGTGGTCTCTCAACCAACTCATCTTTGACAATGCCACCAATAACAATCACTGGGGAAAGGAGACCATGTTTAGCAAGTGGTGCTGGGAAAACTGGCTGACCATATGTAGAAGAATGAAATCGGACCCCTGCCTATCACCATATACAAAAATCAACTCAATACTAGCCAGGTTGCTTCATCTATCAATAGTTCATTCCATTGCTGAGTGGCTTTCCAGAGTATAAATGTACCATAATTTTTTCAGCCCTCACGCATTGAAGGACATTTTGGTTATTTCTTGCATTTTGCTTTTATGGAAAAAGCTGCATTCATGTCTAGGTTTTTGTTTGTACATGTTCTCATTTATCTGGAATAAATGTCTGTGAAAGATTGCTCTGAAACTTTTAAATGAATTTAAATTTTAAACATTCAAAAACAAAAACACAGCCAGGCTCGGTGGCTCAGCCTGTAATCCCGCGCTTTGGGAGGCTGAGGTGAG
>NW_007253570.1:34601-35395 GCF_000164805.1 Carlito syrichta | reverse complement strand
GAGGCTGCAGTGGCCAGGAGCATGCCACTGCACTCCAGTCTGAGTAACAGAGTGAGACTCCAACTCAAAAAAAACCCCCCAAAAAACAAAAACACAAAAAGCAAAAATCAACTCAAAATGGATCAAAGACCCAAATGTAAAATCTCAAACTTTAAGAATCTTAGAAGAAAATGTAGAAAACACCCCTATGCCCATCAGAGTAAGCAATGAATTATTGACCAAGTCCCCAAAAGTGAATGCCATAAAAACTAAGATGAGTGAGACCTTATCAACCTGAAAGACTTTTGCAGAGCAAAAGAAACCATTAAGAGAGTAAAGAGACAACCCACAGAGTGGGAAAAAATATTTGCAAATTATGCACCTGACAAAGGCCTAACATTCAGAATCTACAAGGAACTCAAACAAAGTGAAAGGAAAAAAACAACTCCATTAAAAAGTGGGCAAAGGACATGAATTGACACTTCTCAAAGAATAGCATACAAGCAGCCAACAGACACATGAAAAAATGCTCAGCCTCACTAATCAGAGAAATGCAAATACCATCTAACTCTGGTAAGGATGACTATCATTAATCAGTGAAAACAACAACAGATGCTGTCACAGGTGTGGTGAAAAGGGAACACTTCTATACTGTTGGTGGGAGCGCAAAGTAGGTCAACCTCTATGGAAAACAGTGATTCCTAAAAGAACTAAAAATTAGCCAGGCTTGGTGGCTCAGCCTGTAATCACGTGCCTTTGGGAGGCTGAGGTGAGTGAATTGCCTGAGCCCATGGGTTCGAGACCCACCTGGGCAA
>NW_007253570.1:34192-34581 GCF_000164805.1 Carlito syrichta | reverse complement strand
CCTAATCAGCCCTTTGTGACCTATGTGACACAGATAAGCCCCACCATGGCAGCAGTCATGTGACTAACCCACCCATCTGCCTGCTGTCCATCACCTGACATCATCAGTACTGCACTTGTCTGGACCTTTGTGATGACTTGGAGCAGACCATCACCCAATCACCTAATGATCTTCCCCCATCAAGGGGAATGGTTAAAAGGACCCAACACCAGCAACCAGCGGCCATTGCCATGCCAGACTCTGGTGTGGCCATGTGGTCTTTGAGCTATGACTGTCATCATGTTTCCTGGCTTTGGCCCCCTCCCACAACTTGGGGCAGTAAATCTTCTTTCTCCCTTCTCTCTCTCTAATTTATTTATTTATTTATTTATTTTTTTTTTTTTTTTTTG
>NW_007253570.1:24506-34172 GCF_000164805.1 Carlito syrichta | reverse complement strand
AAAAAAAAAAAAGAAAGAACTAAAAATTGACCTTCCATATGATCCAGCAATCCCTTTTCTGGGAGTACACCCAGAGGAATATAAATCACTCTACCAACAAGACAGTTACATATGCACATTTATTGCCATATTATTCACCAAAGCAAAAACATGAAACCAGCTCTACTGCCCATCAAAAGTGGTCTAGATAAAGGAAATGTGGTCCACATACGTGATGGAGTATTATGCAGCCATAAAGAAGAACAAAATCATGAACTTCACAGCATTTGATGGAGTCGGAAAGCATCATACTAAATGAACTATCACAGCAACAAAGAACTGAATATCATATGTTCTAACACATAAGTGGGCCCTGAATAATACACACACGTGCATGAGGGAGGCATCAGCAGTAGCTGGGCCCTGCTAGGGAAGGGAGGAAGGAGGGAGGTGGAGGACATGTGACATCACAAAGGGTACCTGGTATACTACCAGGGGAAGTGAGGGCCAGTTGCAAGCCCAGGCTTCATCTGCATGCAGTCTACTTATGTAGTTAATTCTCACTTGTACCCCTCATCTCTATAATATAAAAGAAAGAAAAGTAAAATAAGCATCAAACAATAAATAAATAAATAAAACGTAGTACATATACACAATGGAATACTACATAGCCATAAAGTACAAATCATGTCCTTCACAGCAATGTGGATGCAGCTGGAGATCATCATTCTAATTGAACTATCACAGAAACAAAAAACTGAATACAGCATGTTTTAATTCATAAGTGGGCCCTGATCACTGGACACACAAGCACAAAGGTGGGAACAACAGACCCTGGACACTGCTAAAGGAGGAGGTGGGAGGCATAAGGATAAGGAACACACAACCATGCACTGAGTACCAAGTCCACTACCTGGGGGAGAGAGAGCTCACTAGAAGTCCAAGCCTCACCTGCATGCAATTTACCTGTGTCATAAATCCTCACATGCACCCCAAAACTCTACAAAAAAATTTTTAACTTAAAAAAAATTATACACCATGATCAGGTAGGTCTTAAATCTGGGATGCAAGGATGGTTCGACATAAGCAAATCAATAAATGTGATATACAGCATTAATGGAATGAGAAACAAAAATCATATTATCATCTCAATAGATGCAAAAAAAATCTCAACAAATTATTTAAACAATGTCAACAAATTAGGTACAGAAGGAGTGTACCATCACTTCTCAGTCTTTTGTCTAAGGTCAAGTGTAGAAAAAAATGAAGCAATACAATATAGGCAATAAATAATAAACCCACAAGTAATATCATACTTAATGGTGAAAATCTGGAAGCTTTTTCTCTAAGATCAGAAACATTCTTTCCTCTAAGAATGCCCACTCTCACCACTTTTATTCTATGTACTACTGGAAGTCCTAGCCAGAGAAATTAGCTGATCTTTGTTTTATCAGGTTTATAATTTTTAGCCATATTCCATTGAGGTACTTTTTCAATTTTAAGAAATTAAAAGTATCCAAATCAAAAAGGAAAAAATAAATTTGTCCCTGTTTGAAATGGCATGATCTTATATATAGAAAAACCCAAAAGACTTCACCAAAAAAACTCTTAAAACTAATAAAAGCCGGGCTCGGTGGCTCAGCCTGTAATCCCGTGCCTTTGGGAGGCTGAGGTGGGTGGATTGCCTGAGCCCCCGGGTTCGAGACCTGCCTGGGCAGCGAGACTTCATCTCTACAATAAATAAAAAAAAATCAACCGGGCGTGGTAACGCATGCCTGTAATTCTGGCTACATGGAAGGCTGAGGTGGAAGGATCGCCGGAGCCCAGCAGGTCGAGGCTGCGGTGGCCAGGAGCGGCCACTGCACTCCAGCCTGGATGACAGAGTGAGACTCCAACTCAAAAAATAAATAAATAAATAAATAAATGAAATGGCTGCACTTTAGCTAAGGTTACTCCATTTTGGTGTTTCCACCCTTTCAATAACCGTGTGGAGTAATGGATATCATAATTAACTTATTTGTGGTCATCATTTTGCAATGTATATGTATATCAAAACATCACATACATCACATTGTACACCTTAAATATACAAACTTGTGTCCATTACACCTCAGTAAAGCTGGGGTAAAAAAATAGAAAGAGAATGAATGAAAACTATGTATTTAAACAGACTTTTGGGTTTTGGACACTTTCTGTCACCACCAGCTTGCCTTAGGAAGGAACACTGCAAATTAACTACTGAAAAGCTATCCACCCTCTCCCTCTGCTGTATATTCCTTTGCCAAAGAGGCTGGAAAGCTAATATAGGCAAATTTCTAGGCTCAGCCGGGCTCGGTGGCTCAGCCTGTAATCCTGCACCTTTGGGAGGCTGAGGTGAGTGGATTGCCTGAGCCTGCGGGTTTGAGATCCACCTGGGCAGCGAGACCTCATCTCTACAATAAAACCAAAAAATCAGCCGGGTGTGGTAGCGCATACCTGTAATTCTGGCTACTTGAAAGGCTGAGGCAGAAGGATTGCCGGAGCCCAGCAGGTAGAGACCATGGTGGCCGGGAGTGGCCACTGCACTCCAGTCTGGGCGACAGAGTGAAACTCCAACTCAAAAAAAAAAAAAATTTTCTAAGCTCAATCCAGCTAGACATGTGGCATCATTCCAGGCAATGAGATGTAAAAAGCAGACTACAAAGAACACATTCCTTTCCTGAATAGAGACATCTCAAGGGAGCTGACCTTTGGCTCTTCCAATCTCATCCCACCCCACAACCCAGGCATCATACTTTTCAACTCAGAGGACAAAAGCCACCCAAAAAGGGAAGACTGGAAAGAAAGTGGGTAGCACCAGACTGCTGTGTGCACAGCAAAGCAGCGGTGGCAGCGCTGTATTGCCTCGAATGTGCCATTCTTGATCAATGCATCTCCTGTAGGCGGGAGCTCCTAAATCAGTGCCAGCCTTCCAGCCATGGACACTTCCTCCTGGGACTATCCACTAGGGTGTGCTTGGCCAGCTGTGTGGCAAGCCTACCACTGCCTCAAAACTCTGCAGCCACTTGTCCAGAGCAAAAAATCCATCTTTCTCGCCCTGTTTGCCTCCACAGCACACCCTTGAGGTCAATGATTTCTACCAAGGTTAGGCCTTCTTGGCATTGGGGTAATTTGTCCACTCACTCTTACATATTTTTCTTTTGATGACAGCACACCCTCCCACTGGAACATTTTCGCTAACAGTACCATCAATACAAGCTTCAGGGGCCGTTATACAATTATATTCACTTCCTTATGCTAAGGTAGTGATTAGAAAATCACAGATTATTTTTCAAATGGAAATTGTGTAAAAAGAATGAAAAATAATTTTTATTTTTTAGTTTTTTATTATTTTATTTTATTTTAATTTTTGAGTTGGAGTCTCACTCTGTTGCCCAGACTGGAGTGCAGTGGCCATTCCCGGCCACTGCAGCCCCAACCTGCTGGGCTCCGGCAATCCTTCCACCTCAGCATTCCGAGTAGCCGGAACTACAGGCACGTGCTACCATGCCCGGCTAATTTTTTAATTTATTGAAGAGATGAGGTCTCACCAAGTTGCCCTGGCGTGTCTCAAACCCGCGGGCTCAGCAATCCACTCACCTCAGCCTCCCAAAGCGCAGGATTACAGGCTGAGTCACCGAGCCTGGCTGAAAAATAATTTTTAAATCATAGTCAGCCTTGGTAAAAGACAAGGACAAATGCAGTCATCCAGGAGGTACTGACAAAAAGATGCCCAACTCTGTAAAATATTTCCAGATGGTTTAGTTTGGCCAAATATGCATGACCAGTCCCATGGCATCCATCCACAGGAGAGGTCCTGAGAAAGTGTACCCACTGTGGCAGAATGATAGCAAACCTACTGAACTCTTTTTTTTTTTTTTTTTTTTTTTAGTTGGAGTCTCACACTGTTGCCCAGACTGGAGTGCAGTGCCACACTCCCGGCCACCGCAGCCTCGACCTGCTGGGCTCCGGGGATCCTTCCACCTCAGCCTTCTGAGTAGCTGGAACTACAGGCACGCGCTACCATGCCCGTCTAATTTTTGACTTATTGTAGAGATGAGGTCTCGCCAAGTTGCCAGGCAGGTCTCGAACTCACGGGCTCAGGCAATTCACTCACCTCAGGTTCCCAAAGCACTGGGATTACAGGCTGAGCCACCGAGCCTTGCTTGAACTCTTATTAGCTGTAAGAGTTTACATATAGAGTCTCTTGAATTTTCCATAAATTTGTGTCCATAAAGCAACCACAGGGAAATGAAAAAATAAAAAGCAAAGGTGAATTGTCTTTACCATGAACAGCATCTCAAGAGTCTTGAAACAGGCCAAGCACACAGTGGCTCACGCCTGCAATCCAGCACTTTAGGCGGTTGAGGCAAGAGGATTGCTTGAACCCGGGAGTTTAAGACCAAACTGGGCAACATAGTAAGAACTCAGCTCTACAAAAATCAAAACTTTAGCCAGACGCAGTGGCACACACCTGTACTCCCGGCTACTTGCAAGGCTGAGGCAGAAGGATAGCCGAAGTCCAGGGGGTTGAAGCTGCAGTGAGCCAGGATCATGCCATTGCACTCCAGCCTGGAGGACAAAGTGAGATCTCCACTCAAAAAAAAGTCGGGGTGCTGGCAATAGAACCAAGTCAGTAACATGATGACGTGGCAACAGGACTGACAAGGTAGAATTGGATTCTGAAGGACACAGGCTAGCACACCTCAGGGGAATATGCTAGCACTGGAGCCAGAATTGGGCCATGCAAGACAACAGCAGAGTGGAAGAAGGGGAGAGAGTCTGGGAAGATTCAAACACCGGAAGCTATAATGCAACCAGACAACACCACTCCCATGGAGGTCATTTAGGGCCGATCAGTTTGGCCCAAAATAGACTTTGTTCAATCTATAGAAACATGAGAATAAAAGTTTATTTATTTTAGTGGAGACACAATCGCATTTGTGGAGGTAATACCATTACAAAGCAGAAAAAAAAAGTGAAATGGAAGAGAAAGGGCCTGGGTCCCAACCAGGAAGGACCGCCTTTGATAAAAGCCTTTGGCTTCTCATGAACAATGAATTCTCCACAGGGACTGTCACGCATAAAGCCTTCTATAACTCCCATCACCACTCCGGGTTCTCTGGCATTTTTTAAATCTTTGTACAAATTTATATGAGCTTTCAGAAAGGACCCAAAATCTTAGTCTGTGAAGCTCTAGCTTCTAGTTTATCCAGGGTCCCCCGCAATAACACTGAGATTGTAAGGAAAGAACTGCTTTCCGAATGGGACCCTTAGTCTTTTATGTTTGAAGGTCTAAAAGTAGAAATGAGGCTGGGCGCGGTGGCTCATGCCTATAATTCCAGCACTTTGGGAGGCTGAGGTGAGAGGATTGCCCGAGCGCCACGGGTTCGAGACTAGCCTGGGCAACTTGGGGAGATCTCATCTCTACAATAAATCCAAAAATTAGCCGGGCATGGTGGCACGTGCCTGTAGTTGCAGCTACTTGGAAGGCTGAGGTGGAAGGATCACCTGAGCCCAGCAGGTCAAGGCTGCAGTGGCCACGAGCGTGCCACGGCCCTCCAGCCTGGGCAACAGAGTGAGACTCCGATTCAAAAAAAAAAATAGAAATGAGGAAAACAGGAATTCAGGCTGCAGTCCATAGGTGACAGATGCTTGGATTCGTCTAAACTGTACATGCCGAATCCAGGAAAAGCCGGCTGCAGGTGGCCATCACATGCCAGGGCTATAGAATAAGCCAGCAGGGAACAAGGGTCTGTGTCTCCAGCCGCTGTCATTCTGCACCAGCCTGCCACCTGCTGGTCACAGAAGTGGATGCAACATGTCACTGGAGATCCCAGTGAACCCCACCTGGCCTCACACTTGCCTGTGCCTCAGAGTCAAGGTTGGTGGGTAAAAGCAAGGGCGCTAGGCCGGTAGGCGTTCCTGTTACAGTGTGTCTTGGGCCATTCGGGCTGCTGTGATCACATACCATAAACTGGGCCGGTTTTGTTTGTTTGTTTTGTTTTGTTTTTGCCCTTACCTGATGGGCAGTTTATCACAGCTTATCACACTTCATAGCAAATAGCCAAATCAAGTCGCTTAATGAAGGTCACACCCTTTTGTTTTCTGTCTAAAGATACCTGATTTCTTTTCACCGTTTTTAGTTCTGATGGACCATTCTTTGTGTTTCTGTTTGGATCTCTCTGTGGAGACAGCTGTCTGTGTCTCCATTAGCAAACTGAGTAGTTAATAAACAGAAATTTATTTCTCACAGTTCCGAAGGCTGGGAAGTCCACAAAGTGCTAGTGTTACCCAATGTGATGCCTACACGACAAAGCTGAATTTCTCTCCTGAAATAACCATGCTTGTCTTTAAGAAACAGAAAGACCTATGGACAAAAGTTCCCTCTTGACCAGACCAGCTAAGACTGACAGCATCTAAGATGGCAGGAACCATTATAACACGCTTTCCATATTAAATGGCACACCCCTCGGCAGCCAGGACAGGGACCATGGAGCTGCAAAAGGAGAGAAACTAGCATGATCTGAACTACAAGAGATCACCTCCCATTCCCAGAAAAATCATGAATATCCCTCCCCTTGCTTTTAACGTCCAACATCTTCATTAAAGAAACACTGTAATTTAGCACCCTCACCTCCCACCTGGGGAGAAGTTTCCACTTCTCCATTTTATGACCAGAGAATTAAAGCCTGCCCTGTCTGACTCCTGCTTTTGGTTTCTTGGGTTGGCTTTACAACACCGGCAGGAAAGAACCCCATGTAGGGACAAAGCCAACTTTGTTGGTAACACTGGCAAATTCAGCGTCTCAGTGAATGTTAGGGTCTGGATAGGGTGAAGGCGGCCTGCTGGCAGGGTGAGGGGAGGGGCACAGCACCGGTAACTCAGAGATCCGAGCAATGCAAAGAATTGCAGCACAAAAAAAAAGGTTAAGAAAGAAAAGTTTATTTAAAAGTAAATTAGAGAGAGATATAGAAGGGAGAGAGAAAATTCACCTCCCCAAGGTGGGGGAGGGGGCCAAAGCCAGGAAGCCTGGCGACCGCCACAGCTCAAAGAGCACATGGCCACACCAGAGTCTAGCAAGGCAATGGCCGCCAACTGCTTGTGGTTGAGTCCTTTTAACCATTCCCCTAGATGGGGGAAGATCATAAGGTGATTGGGTGGTGGTCTGCTCCACCTCAAGTGCAGGTACTGATGATGTCAGGTAATGGACAGCAGGCAGATGGGTGGGTTAGTCACATGATTGTTGCCATGGTGGGGCTTATTCTGTCATGTATAGGTCACAAAGGGCTAATCAGGTTAATGGGGGGGTGGTTTCCTGCAAGAGATGTGTTAGATATTTGCAATTCACAAACTCAGACATTTGCAACTCATAAACTCCTTGACCAAAGGTCTTATTATTACTTTTATGACTTTGGCCAGCCAAAGGGTGATCTTTGATCTTCGGCCTTGATAAGGAACCTAAAAGTTTACTAGACATTATTAAGCTAAACCATGAATGATTGGGCTGTTCTGGTCTTGCATCTGAAGATTTGCTGAGGGGGGATGAGATGGGATAGACTGCTTATTCTGCAGTAGAATGTCTGAACAATTTCTAGTGGTTATACTGAGACAGAAAGACTAAACGCTTTCAGTGAAGGCTCTTTCCTAGTTCACAGATGGTCATGTCTTGTTGTGCCCTCACATCATGGGGGCCTCTTTTACGAGGGCACTAATTCCACTGATACCAGGTGGGGTGCAGCACAAGCCTCGGGGCTCTTTGACTCGACTCTGAAATAATTTTTCAGAGCAGTCAGCAAAGTTTCAAGGCAGAGTTTATTAGTGAGAAGAGAGCGAAAAAGGAAAATTCATAGCAGAAAGACCTGTCATGGCCACGTTTCTCAAAAAGAAAAACAGTGCCCTTTGCTCTCCACTGCAAGCTAGATATAGCTACCTGGTTATTGACATGCCAATGAGGATGGAGCGCACTATCTTCCTCCCCCTCTGATGGGAGGCGGGGTGGTTTCATGATCATTTCTATGGTTTTGAACAGTTAAGGGGTGGCGTTGAGCCTTCCACAGGGAACCTGAAGGATTTCTTGTGATGATGACCTGAAAGGTTGGGCTGTCTTATTCTTTTTTTTTTTTTTGAGTTGGAGTCTCACTCTGTCACCCAGACTGGAGTGCAGTGGCCGCTCCCGGCCACCGCAGCCTCGACCTGCTGGGCTCCGGCAATCCTTCCACCTCAGTCTTCCAAGTAGCCAGAATTACAGGCATGCACTACCACGCCCGGCTGATTTTTTTATTTATTGTTAAGATGAGGTCTTGCTGCCCAGGCGGGTCTCGAACCCGCGGGCTCAGGCAATCCACTCACCTCAGCCTCCCAAAGGCGCGGGATTACAGGCTGAGCCACCGAGCCCGGCTTGGGCTGTCTTATTCTTACATCTGATGATACATCTGATGATACAGAGACCCACTATTGTCTGTCCATATTGCCACAACCCCTAGAGAAGGTCGTGGCAAGTGTTCAAGGAGACCTGCACCTACTCACATTGCTAAGAGTTAACAAAAGGAGAGTTTCCCCTTATCTTCTGTGCACTCCCAGTAAATAACTTCAAATAATCCTTACCTTCCCTGCATCATAGGTTTGAATAATATAGTATCAAAGTAATCGTAAGTCTTGTGATTTGTATAACTTTTGCACATAACACGTAGTAATGTACGATGGCTTAGGCCTTGTTAACTCCCTTTAGTCTATGGCAAGCTTGAGTAATGCTTTTGCTGGGTATTACTGATGAGAAGCTGTGAGATACCTCTTGAAATATGCCTATAAAAACCTAGAAAAAACATAGGTTATTCTTAGTTTAGTCTTTTTGCCTCAGCATAACCATTATAAAGCATTCAACCCACCTGGGCAACTTGGCGAGACCTCACCTCTACAATAAATCAAAAATCAGTCTGGGCGACAGAGCGAGACTCCAACTCAAAAAAAAAAAGAAAAGAAAAGAAAATATTCAGACATTCTACTGCAAAACAAGTAGCAGCCTCTCCCATCCCATCCCCCCTCAGCAAATCTCCATAAGATGCAAGACCAGGACAGCCCAACCATACATGGTTTAGCATAATAATCTCTAGTAAACTTTTGATTCCTTGTTGAGGCCAAAGCCATAAAAGTAATAATACGACCACCCCACCTTTGGTCAAGGAATTTGTGAGTTGCAACTGTCTAACAAGTCTCTTGCAGACACCTCCCCCACAGGGTTAGCCTAATCAGCCCTTTGTGACCTATGTGACACAGATAAGCCCCACCATGGCAGCAGTCATGTGACTAACCCACCCATCTGCCTGCTGTCCATCACCTGACATCATCAGTACTTGCACTTGCCTACCCCTTTGTGATGACATGGAGCAGACCACCACCCAATCACCTAATGATCTTCCCCCATCAAGGGGAATGGTTAAAAGGACTCAACTACAAGCAACTGGGGACCATTGCCTTGCTAGAGTCTGTTGTGGCCATGTGCTCTTTGAGCCATGGCTGTTGCCATGCTTCCTGGCTTTGGTCCCCCTCCCCCACCTTGGGGAGGTGAATATTCTTTCTTCTGTCTCTTTCTCTCTCTAACTTACTTTCAAATAAACTTTTCTTTCTTAACCTTTTTGTGTGTCACAATTCTTTGCAATTTACTCAGAT
>NW_007253570.1:23477-24486 GCF_000164805.1 Carlito syrichta | reverse complement strand
ATTCGCTACCACGCCCGGCTGATTTTTTGATTTATTGTAGAGATGAGGTCTCGCTGCCCAGGTGGGTCTCGAACCCGCGGGCTCAGGCAATCCACTCACCTCAGCCTCCCAAAGGCGCGAGATTACAGGCTGAGCCACCGAGCCCGGCTCTAATTTACTTTTAAATAAACTTTTCTTTCTTAACCTTTTTGTGTGTCACAATTCTTTGCATTTACTCAGGGTTACCTGTGCTGCGCTGCACCTCTCCACCTCTCCTACACACAGCCCTTACCCTAACACCTCTGGTAACTAGGGCCAGGAAATGCGGATCATAAATTTCATTATTGACAAGATGCGGCTGTAATCTATACAACTCTCTGCGAGTCACAACCCTGGACTTAGAGAAGCGACTGTAGGCCAGGTTCAGGGGCTCAGCCTGTCATTCCAGCACTTTGGGAGGCCAAGGCAAGTGGATTGCCTGAGCCTCAGGTTCGAGACCAGCCTGGGCAACTTGGCAAGCCCTTGTCTCTACAATAAAAAGTTAACCAGGCATGGTAGCACGTGCCTGTAGTTGTGGCTGCTTGGAAGGCTGAGGTAGAAGGATCACCGGAGTCCAGCAGGGCGACACTGGGGTGCCCGTGAGTGTGCCACTGCACTCCAGCCTGGGCAACAGAGTGACACTCCAACTAAAAAAAAAAAAAAAAAGCGACTGTAAAGCCTGAAGGGTGAGCAGAACCATAGAACCATTTTAGAAAGGCCAGGAGCCCGGCTCTGCTCTCTGGATTCAAATTCAGAAATAAACCTCTTTCGACCAGTTCCCTGCCTCTTGAATTATTGATGTCAGGGGTTGGCAGCTGAGCATTACACTGATGGGGTTTTCTTTTGATTTGCCATGGGTGTGGGGTAGGCTGCAGCTTGGCCTGCAGTGAAATGCAATTTTGAAAATGTCTAAGCCGGGCTCGGTGGCTCAGCCTGTAATCCCCCGCCTTTGGGAGGCTGAGGTGAGTGGATTGCCTGAGCCCACAGGTTC
>NW_007253570.1:16716-23457 GCF_000164805.1 Carlito syrichta | reverse complement strand
CCAAAAAAAAAAAAAAAAAAAAAAGGGTGAACTGTACTGTATGTGAATTATATTTCAACTAAACCTTTTTTTAGACCCTCTTTAGAGTTACTTCTGCTAGTCAACTAGATTTGGTTACCACTGCACTGTTGTCTCCCAAGCAAACCTGCAGAGACATTCTCAGAAATGTCCAGACCAAAGACATAAGAAACACAGTTGACACCGGGCTTGGTGGCTCAGCCTGTAATCCCGCACTTTGGGAGGCTGAGGTGAGCGGACTGCCTGAGCCCGCAGGTTCGAGACCCGCCTGAGCAACTTGGCGAGATCTCATCTCTACAGTAAATCAAAAATCAGCCGGGCATGGTAGTGCCTGCCTGTAATTCCGGCTACTAGGAAGGCTGAGGCGGAAGGATCGCCAGAGCTCAGCAGGTGAGGCTGCGGTGGCCGGGAGCGGCCACTGCACTCCAGTCTGGGCGACCGAGTGAGACTCCAACTCAAAAAAAAAAATAAAAAATAAAAAATGTCTGGGGCAACCCCCTTTGGGTTCCCTCCCGCTGTGGGAGCTTTTCTGTCCTCTTAATAAATCCTGCTTTCTCAAAAAAAGAAAGAAAGAAAGAAAATTTCTGAATACTTCCTAAAACCTGCCTATGGGAAATTTATCAATCTATGTCCAACCTGTGTTAGCTACCCTGCCTCACCAGGACCAAATCACTCCCTGGGGCCCCTCTTCCTAATGCCATCACATGGGAGTTAAGTTTCAATATATGAATTCAAGGGGTGTGCAGACATTCATACTGGAACCCAATGTGAATGTTTCATTAGAAAAACTGGTCTATAGGACAGATGTTACCCTGTAGTAGTCTACTCTTTCCCCAAAAGGAAAAGATTATTTCTTCTAAAGAAAAACACACACAATTTGGTTGGATTTTCATATCTTAATACTTTTGTTTCTAACTATGTAATTCAAAACCCATTTAGGAAAAAATGTAGCCAGGCTCGGTGGCTCAGCCTGTAATCCTGTGCTTTGGGAGGCTGAGGTGAGTGGATTGCCTGAGCCCGCGGGTTCGAGATCCACCTAGGCAACTTGGTGAGACCTCATCTCTACAATAAATTAAAAAATCGGCCGGGCATGGTAGCACGTGCCTGTAATTCTGGCTACTCGGAAGGCTGAGTCAGAAGGATCGCCAGCGCCCAGTGGGTCGAGGCTGCAGTGGCCAGGAGCGGCCACTGCACTCCAGTCAGGGCAACAGAGTAAGACTCCAACTCAAAAAAAAATATTTAAAAATAAAAAAGGCCTGAGCCCATGGATTCGAGACCTGCCTGGGCAACTTGGAGAGACCTCATCTCTACAATAAATCAAAAATTAGCCGTGCGTGGTAGCGCGTGCCTGTAGTTCCAGCTACTTGGAAGGGTGAGACGGAAGGATCACCGGAGCCCAGCAGGTCAAGGCTGTGGTGGCCAGGAGTGGCCACTGCACTCCAGTCTAGGTGACTGAGTAAGACTCCAACTCAAAAATAAAAAATAAATAAATAAAGAAAAATAAAGAAAAAATGTTATATAATTGTAAGGATACAATGGTTACTGTGGAACTGAAGCCCAGAACTCCAACTGGGCCTCCAGTCAGGGCTAGAAACTTGGGCAGAGATAGATCAGCCTTCAAGCAGACCAGTCAGCTAGAACTAGGGTCACCTGAGCTCAAGTCGTCCATAGGCTGTGGCCTTGGACAACAGTGCATGAGGGAAGGAGTCAAGTTCTTCTGCCAACCCAGACCTGTGCTGACTCCATGATGAGAAATAAATTCTGGAGACACCTCTGAGAGAAGCAGCTGCTTCTGTCTCCAAGAAAACACCTCCCTCCTCTGAACCAGGAACCTGGACCCTTTTTTCTGTAAAGAACCAGATAGTCTATACTTTTGGCTTTGTAGGGTCTCTGTTGTCTTTCATAACTGCTCTTGTAGTGCAGCCATAACCCTTGGCTCTTGGTAAAGACATGTGCAGCTGACTCACAGGCAAAGGCCTGGTTCCCCTGCAGCACCACCACCTGGAGTGGATCACAGCAGTTTAACCCAACAGCTCTTGTTATGAACAAGTAAACGAGAAGAAGCTATGCCAGCAAGCTGAGTTGAATTTATTAAATGCACGGGTCAAGAGTAGGCAAACACCAGAAAAACTCGGCCAATTTGTGCAGCTTACGACAAGCTTTTATAGGTAAAATTTGCAGCATTGGCTACATAGCAACTTAGTGGCCATAGCAACTGTTAACTAACAACTTGGCAACCAAAATGGGAACTTCAATTGTTAGGAAGCTTTGATTAATTTCATGTCAGGTAGGTATAGCCAGTGCCCAGAAAGTCCCTGGAGTTCTGCCGTTAAGATACAGCTTAAGGTAGTTACATAGAGACAAGGAAGAAGAATTATTATATAATGGAGTTCCTTGGTTAGGTCACTAACAGAATATAAGAACAAACTGAAAATGTCAAAGCGTAACATTTGATTTCAGTTAACAAAGCATATAATCACATGGAAGCTATGGCAAAGGAGTTCTGTAATTTAATGGTCAGCAGGCAACGGTCAGCATAACCTGCCCAAAAGAGACAAAGCTGAGGGTCTGTGGTTATGGGAACGTTACTGTAATCACTCATAGGCATTGATTCTTAAGTCAGGCAGGTAACTAAGAGGCAGGTTTTAAACAAAATGAAGTAAGCTGGTTAATATTATTACTTTGCCAGCAATTTGATTTTATTAACTGATTTAGCATATTTTACTCTCTTCGCGGGACTAAGAGACCGATTGATGTGCCCTTTTCTGTTTATCCCACTTTGTCTTCCACTCGTTTGTCTATCTAGGTCTAACAACCTCTTAAACCAAATTTCTCCAAAGCTACCAGCTTGGCTTTTACCACGTGAAAGGGTAATGCCAACATGGGATTGTTCAACGGAATAATCTTAATTAAACGGCAGCCATTTTGACATGACCAGTTCGGTCAAGTTTTTCTGGCACTTCACTTTAATTTATCTTCTAATCACCAGCCAAGGACCAGAACCGGTTTCTCAGAGGTAGCTATTGATCATTGTTTTACAACCTCCTCCCCAGCTTGTACTGTACTAATTAGCTTTTCTATTCCAAGTATTTGCATGAGAAACAAGTTAACCTAATCCAGCCCTGTGACCTTCAGGGCACAGACAGGCCCTGTCACCATGGCAGCAGTCATGTGACTAGCCCACCCATCTGCCTGCCATTCATCACCTGACATCAGTGCCTGTGCTTACCTGTCCCCTTCGTGATGGTAGGGAACCCAAGCTTTATCTGTTGTTGTTTGTTTTATTAGTGATGGCCATTCTTACTGGGGTTAGATGGTCAATGTGGTTTTGATTTGCATTTCTCTGATGACGAGTTAGGCTGAGCACTTTTTCATGTGTCTGTTGGCTGTCCATATATCTTCTTTTCTGAATTGCCATTTCCAGGTCTGAGAAGAATGATATTGGTAACTTAATGGGTATTGCGTTGAATCTATAGATTGCCTTTAGTAAGATGGATATCTTAACAATGTTACATCTTCCCAACCATGAGCATGGAATATTTTTCCATTTGTTTGTGTCTTCTTGGATTTCTTTGAGCAGTGTTTTGTACTTTTCATTGTAAAGGTCTTTCACTTCTCTGGTTAGGAAGACACCAAGACATTTTTCTTTTCTTTTTTCTTTTTCTTTTTTTTAATAGCTATTGTGAAGGGATTGTACTTTTTATTTGGATTTCTGTCTGCTTGTTGTTGGCATAAAAGAATGCAACTGTCTTCTGCACATTTATTTTGTACCCTGAGACTTTGCCAAGGTCCTTTATCAGTGCAAGCAGATTTTTGACAGATTCTCTTGGGTTTTTGAAGTATAGAATCATGTCATCTGCGAAGAGGGATAACTTGACTTCCTCTTTTCCTATTTGGATACCCTGATTTCCTTCTCTTGTCTAATTGCCCTAGTGAGGACTTGGAACACAATGGTGAACCAGAGGGGTGAGAGTGGGCAGCCTTGTCTTATTCTGGTTTTCAGGGGAAATGGTTCCAGTTTCTGTCCATTTATTTAGCAGTATGTTGGCTGTGGGTTATCATAGATGGTGCTTACTCTTTTAAGTATGCTCCTTCTATGCCTAG
This sequence comes from Carlito syrichta, assembly GCF_000164805.1. Classification (NCBI taxonomy): domain Eukaryota; kingdom Metazoa; phylum Chordata; class Mammalia; order Primates; family Tarsiidae; genus Carlito; species Carlito syrichta. The sequence goes on along the minus strand of NW_007253570.1, from coordinate 19,335 downwards.
GTGTTTGAGGGTTTCTATCAAGAAGGGATGTTGGATTTTATCAAACACTTTTCCTGCATCTAATGATGTAATCATGTGATTCTTGTTTTTACATCTGTTGATGTATTTAATTATATTTATGGTCTTGCAGATGTTGAACCAGCCCTGCATACTGGGGATGAAGCTTATTTGGTCATGGTAGATGATTTTTACAATGTATTGTTGGATCTGGTTTGTTGAAATCTTGTTGAGAACTTTTGCATCTATGTTCATTAGGGATATTGGCCTGTAGTTCTCTTTTTTATTGGATCTTTACCCTGTTTGGGCATCAGTGTGATGTTAGTTTGGTAAAATGATTTGGGGAGTTTATCTTTCTAAAATGCCTGGGATACTGTCAACAGGATTGGCATTAGCTCTTCCTTGTATGTTTTATAGAATTCTGCTCAGAAGCCATCTGGTCCAGGGCTTTTTTTTTTGTAGGTAGTTTTCTTATGACAGAGTCAATTTCCTGGATTGTTATTGGTCTATTTGGTGTCGCAGTGTCTTCTTTTTTCAACCTAGGGAGGTTGTATGATGTCATAAAGTCCTCCATTTTATTTAGTTTATCAAGTTTGTTTCCATTCAGATGTGCATTGAAGTTTCTAATGATCTTTTGTATTTCATCTTTGGGTTCAGTTGTGATTTAATCTTTTGCATTTATGATCATGTTTATTTGGGCTTTTTCTCTCGTTTTCTTGGTCATTCTGACTAGGGGCCCATCAATCTTGTTTATTTTTTCAAAGAACCAGCTTTTTGTTTTGTTGCTTTTTTTCTATGATATTTTTGTCTTCTGTGTCCTGTATTTGGGCTTTTACTTTGGTGATCTGGATTCTTCTGCTGGAGTTAGGGTTTTGGTGGTCTTGTCTTTCCAGCTCCCTTAGGTGATTTGTTAGGCTGTTAACTTGTGCTCTTTCATTTTCTTGATGTATGTTCATAGAGATATAAATTCCCCTTTTAGAACTGTTTTCATGGCATCCCAGAGGTTTTGGTAGGATGTTTCTTCATTTTCATTTGTTTCCAGGAATCTTTTGATTTCTGTGTTGACCCAATATTCATTCAGCATCATGCTGTTTAGAGTCCATGTCTTTGTGGGTTTTGGGGGAATTTTGCCAGTGTTGATTTTATTTATTTATTTATTTTTGAGTTGGAGTTTCACTCCGTTGCCCAGGCTGGAGTACAGTGACATGCTCATGTCAACCTGTTGGGCTCTGGCGATCCTTCCCCCTCAACCTTCCAAGTAGCTGGAATGACAGGTGTGCACCACCACGCCTGGCTAATTTTTTAATTTATTGTAGAGATGAGGTCTCACCATGTTGCCCAGGCTGGTCTTGAATCCACGGGCTCTGGCAATCCTCTCACTTGGCCTCCCAAAGTGCTGGAATTACAGGCTTAAGCCACCATGCCTGGCTGATGTTGATATTTATTTTTATTCCACTGTGGTCTGAGAAGGTGCATGGCAGTAATTTGATCAAATGAAATTAGTTTATGCTTGATTTATAGCCGAGGATGTAATTGATCCTGGAGTACACTCCACGTGGTGGTGAGTAGAATGTATATTCTGTGACTGTTGGGTGGAGTATTCTGTAGGTATCTATTAAGTCCATTTGGTCAAGCGTCAAGTTGAGGTTCCGGATATCTTTGTTGAATTTTTGACTCGATGATCTATCTAGAGTGGTTAGTGTGATATTTAAGTCCCCAGCTATAATAGTGTTAGAGTCAATATCTTTTTTTAGTTCACTTAGTAGTTGCTTTATAAATGCTGGTGCTCCTGTGTTGGGTGCATATATGTTTAGGATGGCTATTTCTTGTTGATGGATTGAAACTTTTATCATGATGTAGTGTCCTTCTGTATCTTTTTTAATTTTTGATAGCTTAAAGGTTATTTTGCCTGATATTAAGATTGTGTCTCTTGACCAGGCATGGTGGCTTAAGCCTGTAATCCCAGGACTTTTGGGTGGCCGAGGCAAGAGGATTGCCTGAGTCCAGGGGTTCGAGACCAGCCTGAGCAACATGGTGAGACCTCATTTTTACAATAAAAATAAAAAATTAGCCAGGCATCGTGGCTCACGCCTGTAGTTCCAACTACTTGGAAGGCTGAGGTGGAAGGATTGCCTGAGCCCAGTAGGTCAAGGCTGCAGTGGCCATGAGTGAAGGAGGATGGCACCAGTGAGACTCAACACCCTTTGAGGCCAAGAGATTTATTAGAGCAGAGGCTACAGAGAGAGGGAAGAAGGTCTGTAACTGCCTGGTAGGGAAGGGGAAGTGAGAGAGCAAGGGCGAGAGAGGTCTGTATTTATCAGTTTGGGAGGGGGCGGCAGTGCTCTATCGGAGCCTGGCGGTGCCAGCCAGTGCCATATTAGGGTCTTTATTGGAGGGAGTTATGAGGTAGTATTCCTATAGGGAGATAATATTTGTGTAGAAGTTTAAGTTTCGTGCGCGGGAAGAGCAGGAGTTTAGAGCCTTTGTTGTCTTTGTTTGGCTCCATGTGGTGTTTTAGTGCCATCTCGGGAGACTCTCTTCTGACTGTTCCCTGTGCCTTTCAATGAGTATGCCACTGCACTCCAGCCTGGGTGACAGAGTCAGACTCCAACTAAAAAAAAA
>NW_007253570.1:9000-16696 GCF_000164805.1 Carlito syrichta | reverse complement strand
AAAAAAAAAAAAAAAAAAAAAAGATTGTGGCTCCTGCCTTCTTTTGTGATCCATTTACCTGGAAACTCATTTTCCATCCTCTAACTATGAGTCTGTGTGTATTCCTCATGGTGATATGAGTATCCTGGATGCAGCAAATTATTGAATCATGGTTTTTTTTATCCAGCTTGCCATTCTGTTTTTTTTTCCAGTGGTGCATTTAACCCATTCACATGAGGCTGATTATTGAAATGTGATTGTTTATCCCTACCATGAGGTTCTTATAAAGTTTTTTCTTTGTTTTCCTTTAGCTTTGGTGTTGATGTATGTGTGTGTTTTCTTTTTCTTTTTTTTTTTTGGAGTTGGAGTTGGAGTCTCACTCTGTTGCCCAGACTAGAGTGCAGTGGCCGCTCCCGGCCACCACAGCATCAACCTGCTGGGCTCTGGCGATCCTTCACCTCAGCCTTCCGAGTAACCAGAATTACAGGCACACACTACCACGCCTGGCTAATTTTTTTATTTATTGTAGAGATGAGGTCTCGCCTGCCCAGACAGGTCTTGAACCCACGGGCTCAGGCAATCCACTCACCTCAGCCTCCCAAAGGCGCGGGATTATAGGCTGAGCCACCGAGCCCGGCTGTATGTTTTCAAGTTTGCAGTTACGATGATTCTGTGTTCTGTTGTTCTCTTGGAAGTGTGTGGTCATTCTTTTGCTTTCTTTTTTCTGTACTTAATACCTTTTTAAGCATCTCCTATAGAGCTGGTCTGAAAGTTGCATAATCTCTTAGGGATTGGATGTCTGGGAAGGGTTTTTTTTTTTTAGTTGTCTCACTCTGTCACCCAGCCTGGAGTGCAGTGGCCACTCCTGGCCACCGCAGCCTCAACTTGCTGGGCTCCGGCAATCCTTCCTCCTCAGCCTTCCAAGTAGCTGGAACTACAGGCGCATGCTATCACACCTGGCTAATTTTTGGATTTATTGTAGAGATGAGGTCTCACCAAGTTGACCAGGTGTGTCTCGAACCCACAGGCTCAGGCAATCCACTCACCTCAGCCTCCCAAAGGTGCGGATGACAGGCTGAGCCACCGAGCCCAGCTGGGAAGGATTTTAATTCTCCATCGCTGATGAAGTTGAGCTTGACTGGGTAGGAAATTTTTGGTTGAAATTGCTTATCTTTGAGAACTTTGAATATTGGACTCCAGTCCCTTCTATCTTTTAGTATTTCTGCTGAGAGGTCTGCTGCTATTCTGATTGGTTTTCCCCAGGATGTAGTCTGACTGTTCTCTCTTGCTGCCTTTAGGATTTTTTCTTTTGTGCCTATTTTGTGTAGGTGAATTACTGTGTGTCTTGTGGTTGATCTTCTCATTTGATGTCTTGTGGGGGTTCTTTGTATCTCTTGTGTTTGGATGGTCACATTGCCGATGAGATGGAGAAAACCTTCGTGGATAACCTCCTGGAATACTTGCTCCAAGGTGTTCTGCATTTCCCTTTCTTCTTCTGAGATACCAATCAGGGATAGGTTTGACTTCTTGATATAACTGTACATCTCTTGGAGGTTTTGTTCTTTCTTTCTAAGCTTTATTTCTATGCTTTTTACAGATCAGGTAATCACATATTTTAGTCTTCAAGTTCTGAGTTTGATTCTTCTGCTTGATTAATTTTGCTTTCCATGCTTGTCAATTTGTTATTTATTTCCTGGATAAAAATTTTTATGGCCAAAATCTCTGTTACAAGTTCTTTCAGTGTTGCAGCTTGTCTTTCTTGAGTCTTATTCACTCTTTCCATCCATTCCCTAATCCCTGTTGTATTCTGGGGCCAGTTGTTGATGATTTCCATTGTTTGGGCTCTGAGGTCTGAGTTTTCAGGCATTTTCTCTTTGTAACACTGGGAATTACCTTTGTTCCTCTGTTGATTTTTTTCTCATTTGTAATAAATCTCTTTCTTTTCTCTTCAGTTCCATTATTTAGTGGCAGTGAGAGAGGCTTTCACTTCTGATGTTTGATCAGTCCTCTATTCTTCCTTGATCAGGGCTCTAAATTTGTTCTATTTTGAAACAGGGCTGCAGGTGGGAAGCTTTGCTATCTCTTATAGTTTTGAGAGTCGAATAAGGTGGAGGATGGGAATCTAGGATTCAAAAACTACTTGCAAATCACAATGTTCACTGATTGTGGTATGGGTTCCCTGAGACCCACTCCCCACCACCACTCTATATGATGATTCAATGTGTACCCCCCTGAGTCCAAGATACAGGAACAGCAATGAGGAGAACAGAGAAAAGTAGAATGAAACGAGACAGACAAAAATTTAAAAATAGAGAGAGATAACACAGAACAACAAGGGCAGAAACCAAAGCAGAAAACAATTAAACACACACACACACACACACCCCGAACAAACTGGAATAACAGCAAAGCAAAAAAACAAACAAAAAACAGGAAAATTAAACATACACATGCCCAACTCAAAATTAAAGGAGAAAAAAAGGAAAGAAAAGAAAGGAATCCAAACTGAACCCTCACACAGGTATTCACACACATTGAATTAAAAAAAGAGAAGAACAAAAAAGCAAAACCAAACAAAAAAACCTGAAAGTGAACGAACAATTCTTCACATACACACATAAACAGAAAACAAAAAAAATGAAATGAGAGGAGGGAAAAAAGGGTGGGTGGGATGCAGATCAAACCCTCATGGACACATTCATGCACAAAGGAAAAATATTTAAAAAATCAACAAAACACAAAAAACCTCCCTCTTGTGGCAGGTTCTGTAATTGTTCCTCTCAGCTGCCCCTCTGCTGTCTGCTGCAGAGATTCTGCCTCATTCATAATCTTCCCAGTGTCCAGCCCAGAGAAGGAGGAGGCGGCAGTGGGGGGGTGGGTGGGCTTCAGTCTTCCACTCCCACTCTAGTATGGTCAGGGGAATTGAAGGAGACAAAAGGCATAAGCTGACAAGGTCCTTATGTCTTAAAAAACACAATCTCAGCCGGGCTCAGTGGCTCAGCCTGTAATCCCGCATCTTTAGGAGGCTGAGGTGAGTGGATTGCCTGAGTCCGCGGGTTCGAGACCCGCCTGGGCAGCAAGACTTCATCTCTACAATAAATCAAAAAATCAGCCGGGCATGGTAGCGCATGCCTGTAGTTCCAGCTACTCGGAAGGCTGAGGCAGAAGGATTGCCGGAGCCCAGCAGGTGAGGCTGTGATGGCCGGGAGCGGCCACTGCACTCCAGTCTGGGTGACGGAGTGAGACTCCAACTCAAAAAATAATAATAATAAAATAAAATAAAATTACTCTCACCGATTAAAAAGAGAGACCTCCCAATCCTGCTCTCTCTTTGTCTTTCTTTTCTCATTCCTTCCCCCCAACTCAGGCCCTGCTCACCAAAAACTAAGACTCCACAGGGCATCTCCTCTGATGGAGGGGTACAGGATTATCTCTTCCCCAGGTACTGGAAGGAGGCGCCCCAGTCAGTCTCATCCTGGAGTAGAGTCTTATTGCAACTGACATCCAGGCTAAGCCTGGGTCACCTCTCTCAGTCAGAGCCCAGTGTGTGAGTCTGACATTCAGAGGATTGCTGGGGAGGAGCGGGTTGGGTCAGTCCTAGACTCACCACTGTCTCGTTGGAGGTCTTCCTCATCCTTTTCTGGCCACAAACTTTGTCCTACAGGGGGTGGGGTGCCTGAGACTCAGTCCTTGTCTTGAGTTTGTGCTTTTGGGTTATTCCCTCTGGGTCATGATCAATCCCTGAATAGTTAATCCGCCGGTCACAGAAATCAAGGTTGGGTCTGTTGCTTTGTGGTGAGCAAACGAGAGCACTTGCCTGCCCCATTTTCAAGATGGTGGCAGAGTGCCTCTTCCATCTTCTCTAGGGGGCCTCTGCCTCTGGGTTCCCTCGCTGTGCTCCCTCTGCAGCCCTTGCTGCCAGAGTCCGGTCAGGTGCTGCAGTGGTGAGACCAAACCTGGAGCCGACAGTCTCTCCCTGCAGCATCTTCCCAGGAAGGGCCTTGTTGATTTTTTTTAAAAAGGCACTCAGTTTCTGCATCTGGGAAGTGCTAGGGACCAAGCAGTGCAGCTGTGGCTCCAGCTGCTTCACCAGGACAGCCCTGGCCACTTGTTCCTGAGACCCTACTCCACCAGCCACTCGCAAGTCCACCTACTCCCTGACACGTATGCAAAATCTTCCATACACTCACTCACTCACACTGGAATTCGTTTAGTTTGACTGGCGCTGTCACCGTCTTCCCGAGAATCTCAAGAGGTTTTATCTACACAACAAAGCCCATTCTCGCTAGCTAGGAGCCTGTGTTGCCACCTCAACCTGATACACCACGGTAGCCTGTTTGGGTCTGTGTTCTGATTTCGCATTATTTCTGTCACCTTGAGGTTGTCTGTGTGCTGCAGTACCTCATGGGGGCGTTGGCTCTTCATTCTGAAGACCCTGTGTATGCATTTTAAGTAAATGTGCATGTCTTTTCCTTAAAAAAAGAGAAAAAAATAGTTTGTATTTTATTTAGACCTTTGTTTCAAAAATCCACCCCAAGGATTCTCAGGGTAGACCTGAATAATCTCTCACTCTTGGTGACTGGAGACAGCAAGTCTAATATTTCGGTGAGTGGAGACAGCAAGTCTAATATTGCTGATTAGCAATATTAGAACCAGGCCCTAAGTTTGGAGCCCTGTACATAATAAGACATTCATGGCAGGGACCGTTCAAGGATCATTCATAGCTCCACTCTGAGGACTGAACTCTGACCTTTTTTTTTCATCTCTCTCCATCCCAATTCCTAGCTAAGGGGCCTAAGAAGTCAGTACAAAAGGACTTATCAGGCAGTTTTTTTATGAGACCTGTTTTCCAATATGACTCTTGCATGACAGCATATAACAGATAAAGAAGAAAAAGTAAAGTGTTTTATGACCCTGTAAAGCTGTCTCAGGGAGACTGCTGGACTCCAGGTTCCTTTTAAGACACTTACCACCTATTCTGCCTGAAGTCTGCTATTCATGGGGTTTCATCTACATATTAAGAAACTAGCTGAACATGGTGGCTCATGCCTGCAATCCCAGCACTTTGAGAGGCCAAGGCAAGAAGATTGCTTTAGCCCAGGAGTTCAAGACCAGCCTGGGCAACGTAGTGAGACTCTACCTCTACAAAAATTTTTTTTTTTTAATTCACCCGGTATGGTGACATGTGTCTATAGTCCCAGCTACTCGGGAGACTGAGGCAAAAGGATTGCCTGAGCCCAGGAGACTGAGACTGCTATGAGCTATGATTATGCCACTGCACTCCAGCCTGGGTGACACAGTAAAACCCCAGTTCAAAAAAAAAAAAAAGAGATAGAGGCCAAGGCAAGAGGATTACCTGATCCCAGGTGTTTGAGACCAGCCGGGGCAACATGGTAAGACCTTGTCTCTACAAAAAATAAATTGCCAGGCATGGTGGTGTGCACCTGTAGTCCCAGCTACTTGGAAGGCTGAAGCTGAAGGATCACCTGAGCCAAGCAGGTCAAGGCTGCGGTAGCCATGATTGTGCCACTGCACACCAGCCTGGCTGACAAAGTAAGACTCTGACGACGAAGGAGGAGGAGGAGGAGGAGAAGAAGAAGAAGGAAGAGGAGGAGGAGAAGAAACGACTCCCTGATCATTCCTCAAGTCACCCATTTCCTGTTTTCAAAATCCCTTAGACAGAGCTTGACTCTGGCTATCAATTGCCAGTCAGGAAATCTTTGAATCCACCTACAGCCTGCAAGCTCCTGCTTGGAGAAGTCCTGCCTTCCTGGCCAAACCAATGTAAATCTCATGTGTATTGACTTATGTTTTCTTATGACTTTTGTCTTCCTAAAATGTATATGACCAAGCTGCAATTTGACCACCTCAGGCACACATTTGCAGGACCTCCTGGGGCAGGTGTCATGGGCCTGGCCACTTACCCTTGGGTCAGAATAAACCATCGCAAGTATTTTATAGATTTTGGAATTTTTCGCCAACAACCTCTCATCTGTATGCACTCAAAAAGTATCATCAACTCAAACTTACATGATGATGCCGATCTCTGATTTACAATGGAGAGCTCAAGGGCCATCTAGTCCATAATTGTGTGATAAAACTTGTTTTAAGTGTAGGTTGAAGCTTATTTTGAATGCATATTGAAACTAGTTTTTAAAACTCAGATGTATGCTTGCTTTCCCGCCCAAGCCCAGTAGTATACTTTTGGTAAACAAGTTCACATACCAAAAGAAAACCGTGGAGTCAGAGTGCAGACCCTCTGGCCCCATTTCCGGCTCCACTGCCCTAGTAATCTCACATTCCAGATGTCCCAACCGGTTCCACCCAGCCCGCCTGACCATTGATGGTCAGCCGCTGTCAGCCGCGACCAGCGACCATACAAACCAACCAATCCCAAATGCCCCCGTACCCAGTAGGAGAAATTACCCAATCATGTGCGAACAAGTTTAAAGTTCTTTTCCCTCCTTTGTAACTGTGTATATAAGCTGCTTGCTGCGCTGGGTCGGGGCTCTCGTTCCTGTACCGCTGTGCCGCTTACGGACGTGAGCCCAGACTTGAGCCTGAATAAAGACCCTCGTGTGATTTGCATCGGAGCTGGCTCTTTGGTGGTCAACAACAAGAATTAATCAGGGCTATCCTCTAACATGGTGTGGGTTGGTTTACTTGTTATTTTTTGTTTGCGTTGGTTTTAGGTCACAAACGGTTTTCACCTTTTGACCCTGTGTGTACTGAGTGGAAATCATATTGAAGCAGGCCCACCGTGAAATAAGGTTCAGCAGAAACCTGATCTCCACATTCAAGTGCAAAAGGCAAAAGGGAGGAGGACACATGCAAATGCAGCCTCTTCTCTCCAGGCTCTAGGGGAAGGAAGCAAGTCCATGTGAATGAGCACTGCGGTGCTCCAGGCCCTGTATCAACTTTCAGACAAACCTATGAACTGGAAAAGACAGTGCCTAGGTCCAGACCCTTCCTTTGTGACTTAGCATCTGTGTCCATGAGCAAACGGCTTGCCATCGCCAAGCCTCGCCTGTCAAGTGAAGCTAATACTTCAGAGGGAGCCACAAGGATTAAATGAGATAAAGAGCCTGGCACAGAGCAAACGTAGTAAAGACAGCAGCTATGAAACCAACACCAGCATTAAAATATTAAAAATATACAAGCTGGGTGCGGTGGCTCATGCCTATAGTCCCAGCACTTTGGGAGGTGGAGGCAAGAGGATTGCCTGAGCCCAAGGGTTCAAGATCAGCCTGGGCAACTTGGGGAGACCTTGTCTCTACAATGAATCAAAAAATTAGCTGGGTGTGGTGGCATGCGCCTCTGGTTCCAGCTACTCAGGAGGCTGAGGTGAAAGGTTCGCCTAAGCACAGGAGGTTGAAGCTGTAAGGAACTGGGCAATAGAATGTGACTGCAATGAGAGAGAGACAGAGAGAGAGTAAGAGAGAGAACAAGAGAGCGAGGGAGGGAGGAGGGAGAAGGGAGGAAGAAAACTTTTGAATGACCGCATTTCTCTTTTACTTAAATTATGGAAGGAACAAATCAGTGTAAAGGTGTCCTATTTAAACCGGGTTCGGTGGCTCAGCCTGTAATCCCACGCCTTTGGGAGGCTGAGGTGAGTAGGTTGCCTGAGCCCGTGTGTTCGAGACCCGCATGGGCAACCTGGCGAGACCTCATCTCTACAATAAATCAAAAATTAGCCAGACGTGGTAGCGCGCGCCTG
>NW_007253570.1:7445-8589 GCF_000164805.1 Carlito syrichta | reverse complement strand
CGCAGCCTCGACCTGCTGGGCTCCAGCGATCTTTCCGCCTCAGCCTTCCAAGTAGCTGGAACTACAGGCGCGCGTTACCACACCCGTCTAATTTTTTATTTATTGTTGAGATGAGGTCTCGCCAAGTTGCCCAGGCGGGTCTCGAAACCCCGGGCTCAGGCAATCCACTCACCTCGGCCTCCCAAAGTGCTGGGATTACAGGCTGAGCCGCTGAGCCCAACCTGTTATTCTTCTTTCCCAACTGTGCTATTTTTTAATAGCAAAAACAATAAAAAAAAATAAAGAATATCTGAGAAACGAAAATTCAATGATCCCTTTTTGAAAATGATTAATCATAGGTTTTGCATAAACAGCAAACTCTAGTGTATCATCTAAAATGTGACTGAATTTATATAAATCCTTAAAAGTAAACCTATGGGGAAAATAGTTACAGCTGTATTAATTGGAAGATTATCATGATGCTTTAACACTTTCATTAAAAAATGTTCTTTAAGTCGGGGTCTTATTCTATTGCCCAGGCTGGAGTGTAGTGGCATGATTACAGTTCACCACAGCTTCAACTTCCTGGGCTCAGGTGATCCTTCTGCCTCAGCCTCCCAAGTAGCTGGGACTACAGGCACATGCCACCACATGGCTTATTTTTAAATTTTTTATAGAGACGAGGTCTTGCTGTCTTGCCTAGGCTGGTTTTGAACTCCTGGGCTCAAGCAATCCTCCCATCTCAGCCTCCCAAGTGCTGAGGTTATAGCATGAGCCACCACACCTGACCACTTTAACACTTTCTAATATCAAAATCCCACTGATTTAGGGGCTGGCTGCAGCAGAGAAAGACCTTCACCAACAGGTCCAACTAGAGATTCTAGGAGGCTCTCAAAACCTTCCTATGTCCTAGGTGATACGCAGCAGTTGAAGAATAAATAAAGAAAGCCCGTCCTACAAATGTGCAGTCCATCTCTCCTTTGTTGGGGTGGCGGGGGACGGGGGCGGGCAGCGAGGTGTCAGGGTTTTGTAGTTGAAGAAAAAGAGCAAGACTATAAAACTCCTAGAAGAAGCCGAGCTCGGTGGCTCAGCCTGTAATCCCACACCTTTGGGAGGCTGAGGTGAGTGGACTGCCTGAGCTCACGGGTTCGAGACCCGCCTGGGC
>NW_007253570.1:0-6764 GCF_000164805.1 Carlito syrichta | reverse complement strand
CTTTCTCTCTCGGTCTCTCTTTTTCTCTCTCTTGTCCTTCCTCGGTTACAGTCCCTTCGTGTAACTGCCCCTTTAATAAATCTCTTGGTTCAGACCAGCGTGGAGTCGTCACTGGTGCCAAAAACTTCTTTCATACAGCAAAGCCCATAATTAACAGAAGGGACAACCTACTGATTTGGAAAAATATTTGGAAGCCATACTTCCAATAAAAGGTTAAATCTCAAAATATATAAGGAGCTCAAACGACTCAACAGCAAAAATCATAATCATCATCATCCAATTTAAAAATGGGCAAAGCACTTACATAGATATTTCTCAAAAGAAGACACACAGGGCTCAATGTCACTAACCATCAGCAAAAGGCAAACCAAAACACAATAAGGCACCTTCTCACACCTATTGGGTGGCTCTTATCAAAGAAACAGGGCAACAGGTGCTGGCCAGGCTGTGGAGAAAAGGAACCCCTTGCACCCTGTGGTGGGAGTGTAAGATGGTGCAGCCAAGTGGAAAACAGCAGAGAGGCTCCTCAAAAAACTAAAAACAGAACCACCAGATTGTCCAGCAACCTGTTCCTGGGCATATATAAAAAAATTAAAACCAGGATCTCAAGGAGATATTCCCACGTTCACTGCAGCGACAGTCAGACTAGCCAAGATGTGAAAACGACTCCAACGTCCATCTACAGATGAATGGGCAAAGATAACAGAGCATACTCATCCTTCAGAATATTATTTAGCCTAAATATAGAAGACAAGTCTGTCAGTGGTGACAACATGGAAGGACCTGGGGACATTATGTTGGGCGAAATGAGCCAGATACTGAGGCACAATTTCACTTACATGAGGTATTGAAGATAGACACACAGAAGCAAAACACAGGATGGAGTGGCCAGGAGTTGGGGGAGGAAGAAATGAGTTGTGGTTCAACAGATATAAATTCTCAGTTATACAACATGAATAAGTTCCAGAAATTTGCTGTACAACACAGCGCCTGTATTTAATAACACGGCACTGTGTGCTAAAAAGTTAAGAGGGTGGCCGGGTGTGGTGGCTCATGCCTGTAATCCCAGCACTTAGGGAGGCGGAGGCGAGAGGATTACCTCAGCCCAGGGGTTCGAGATCAGCCTGGCCAACATGGCAAGACTTCTCTACAATGAATAAAAATTAGCCAGACGTGGTGGCACGTGCCTGTGGTTCCAGCTACTTGGAAGGCTGAGGCGGAAGGATCGCCTGAGTCCAGGAGATCAAGGCCACAGTGTGGCATTGATTGTGCCACTGCACTCCAGCCTGAGCGACGGAATATGACTCTGATCCCTCCCCCAGAGAAAGTTAAGAGGGTAGATCTCTATTAAGCGTTCTCATAACAACAACAACAAAAACAAGAGGCGCAAGAAAACTTTTAGGGGTGATGGATATTACCTGAATTGTGGTGATGGTCTTGTATATATCAAGTATATATCAAGTATACTTCAGTACAGTTTTTTTCTAATTCCATTGATTTCAGGTTTTCTTTTCTGTTATACAGTTGGTTCGGGCCACTCTATCTTTTATTAGTCAGAAAATATTAATGTACATGTGGAAAGAATTCTGACCAAACAAGCCAAGCAGGAAGGACTGAGTCAACAGTCCCATGACTCACACGTTACTCAGAAGAACAGATTTGAACCTCAATCTTCTCATCTGCCTGAGTCATTAGATTTCGAGCTGCTTTCTGGGCACTTTTAGCTCATTTCTGAAGGTCATTCTGTTTCTTGTGCTTCTTGTGTGATTCTCCCAGCTGACTTACTGTCTGCACCACCGATAGTCTATCCAGTAGGCAAAATTTGATTTGTTTTTAATTCCTTGAACTTGAAGAGATAAAACTATGACATGTTTCTTAAATTTTTCAGTGTGTTTACATTTTAAATACCAATCTCTTCCAGGCTTTTCACAGAGGCAACATTTCTTATCTTTTTTTAAAGTGGCTACTTTTTCAGCTCCCCCATAGCAAGTAATTGAAATTTACAAAGAAAATGTCAGACAATTTGTAATCCACAACCAACCATATATGATATACTTTTCACTGAAATGACTTCCAAGACTAATTGATGTAGTGCTTCAACCTTTTTTTTTTTTTTTTTTTTTTGAGTTGGAGTCTCACTCTGTCACCCAGACTGGAGTGCAGTGGCCGCTCCTGGCAACCGCAGCCTCGACCTGCTGGGCTCCGGCGATCCTTCCGCCTCAGCCTTCCGAGTAGCCGGAATTACAGGCATGCGCTACCATGCCCGGCTGATTTTTTGATTTATTGTAAAGATGAAGTCTCGCTGCCAGGCGAGTCTCGAACCCACGGACTCAGGCAATCCACTCACCTCAGCCTCCCAAAGGCGTGGGATTACAGGCTAAGCCACCAAGCCCAGCTGGCTCCCATCTTTAAAATGGTTATGATTGGCTGGATGCGATGGCTCATGCCTGCAATCCCAGCACTTTGGGAGGCCAAGGCAAGTGGATTGCTTCAGCCCAGGAATTCAAGACCAACCTGGGCAACACAGCAAGATCTCATCTCTACAAAGAATAAAAAATGAATTAAAAACGAGGCAGTCCTGGTGGTGGGCACTTGCAGTCACAACGACTCAGGAGGCTGAGGCGAAAGGATCGTCTGAGTCTAGGAGGTTGAGGCTGTGGTAAGCCATGATCGTGCACTCTAGCCTGGGTGACAGAGTGAGATCCTGACTCAAAAAAAAAAAAGACTACACTAATACACCTCTGTGGGTATACCACAAGAATTACCCAATTGTTAAGTTGTAAAACACTGAGGAAATTCAAACTCTTCTATGAAAACAGTGAGTGCATGCTGTCATATATACATAACAGAAAATTCTGTACGCTTGCCTATTTTATTTTTTTTTACACCAAAACTGTCTGAGGACACAGCTGCCTGAAAAACACAGGATATAGGAAAGCATGTCCAGACTATCCAATTTTGAAACTCCTTCCTAAAAATATCATCATTCTTCCTTGGGATATGTTAATCATAGGCCAATCGCTCTCTAGAACACAGAAATAAAAGTATGTCCTAACTTCTGTAACTGGTACGGAAATATTTTCCTATTTCCTTTGGATGGTATTAAGAAATAGTTTCCTAAGGCTGGGTGTGGTTGTTCACGCCTGTAAGCTCAGCACTTTGGGAGGCGGAGGTGAGAGGATTGCTTGAGCCCAGAGTTCAAGACCAGCCTGGGCAACTTGGCAAGATCTCACTCTCATCTGTACAAAAATCAAAAAATTATCCAGGTGTGGTGGTGCATGCCTGTAGTTACAGCTCCTCGAAAGGCTAAGGTGGAAGGATCGAGGCTGCAGTGACCGTGAGCGTGCCACTGCACTCCAGCCTGGACAACAGAGTGAGACTAACAAGAAAGAAAGGAAGGGAGGAAGGAAGGAAGGAAGGAAGGGAAATAGCTCCTTCAAGGTTCATTCCAGTTACAAACTCCTCCAAGGCAGGAACCATGTGCATACATTTGCATACCCGGAGCATAGTGCCTCTGCACAGCTTGAGGCTCTGTAGATACTTGTTCTCTCTGTAGATACTTGTTCTCTCTGCTTAAAGCTGGAAACAGAAACGGAAGACAGTCAAGGTTTCTGCTCTCAAGGAAAGACTCACACCCTGCAGCTGTCTTAGATAACTCTAGCACAGGGCACCATAAGAAAGGCTGAACGATACACAGAAGAGCACAGAGGGAGGGACAGAGTACTAAGGAATCCTTAAATAAAAGGAGACATCTCAGCCTCCAAGGACGGGTAAAAACTTTCCATACACAAAGGAAGCAGACGGTGGAGGCAGCCACACAAGGAAAACCAGATCCATGCAGGCTCTTGTGAGCAGAATGCTTGGAACACAGAGAAGGGCAGGGCGATGGCCCTAGAGCAGATGCAAGCAAGGCCAGCTGGCGAAGGCCTCATGCTCTAGACAAGAAAACCTGGCGTTATCCTCTAGGCCGTGGTCTCCAGGGTAGGATGCCCTCTCCCAAGAGCAGAACTTCTCTATTTAACGTTCCTCTTCTCTTCCCATTTTTCAGAGTTGATATATGATAGTTGTACTTAGTTTGAGAGTACATGAGATATGTTGCCACATGCATGCAATGTATAGTGACCAAATCAGGGTAACCGAAATAGCCATCACTCCAAGCACTTCTTACTTTTTTTTTAAACACTAAATTTTTTTTTTATTTTAAAGATGTGGGGTATAATTCAGAGTTAGGTATACAAATGTTCATGATGCAGGTAGCCTTGTTAATGAGGTGTGCCCGCTATCCGGTAGATTCCTATCACTGCCCATCCCTGCTTCCCCGCTCCTGTCCCAGCAGTTTCCCACTACTGCCAATCCCTTTCTAATAGAATTATGATCATTATTCAAGGTCTGCTTATGAATGAGAACACGTGGTGTTCAGTCTGTTTCTGAGAAAGGTCACCCAGTATTATAGACTCTAAGTTCATCCAAGTTGCTGTGAAGTCACTTCTTGATTCTATTGGGAACATTCCCATTCTTTTTTTTTTTTTTTGAGTTGAAGTCTCACTCTGTAGCCCAGACTGGAGTGCAGTGGCCGCTCCCGGCCACCGCAGCCTCGACCTGCTGGGCTCCGGCGATCCTTCTGCCTCAGCCTTCCAAGTAGCTGGAACTACAGGCGTGCACTACCACGCTCGGCTAGTTTTTGATTTATTGTAGAGATGAGGTCTCGCCAAGTTGCCTAGGCGGGTCTCAAACCTGCAGGCTCAGGCAATCCACTCACCGCAGCCTCCCAAAGGCGCGGGATTACAGGCTGAGCCACTGAGCCCGGCCCCATTCTTTATTGTAGCTATTTTGAAGTAAATCATTGTTAACTAGTCTCTCTACTGTCCTATCAACACTAGGCTTCTTCCCATCTAACTGCATTTTTGTCCCCATTAACTAACTTCCCTTCACCCCTGCTTCCTCCTACCCTCCCTAGCCTCTGGTAAACACGTTCTACCTTCATGAGGTCCACTTTCTAAGAGTCCACATGAGGCCAGGTTTGGTGGTTCAGCCGTAATCCCAGCACTTTGGGAAGCCAAGACAAGTGGATTGCCTGAGCCCACGGGTTTGAGATCCATCTGGGTAACTTGACGAGACCTCATCTCTACAATATATCGAAAATCAGCCAGGTGTGGTAGCATGCGCCTGTAGTTCCAGCTACTTGGAAGGCTGAGGAGGAAGGATCACTGGAGCCCAGCAGGTCGAGGCTGCAGTGGCCAGGAGCGTGCCACTGCCCTCCAGCCTGGGTGACAGAGTGAGACAGCAACTCAAAAAAAAAAAAAAAAGAGTCCACATGAGTGAGAGCCTGACCCAGTTTCATCCGTGTTGCTGCAAATGACAGGATTTCCTTTTCCTTTATGGCTAAATAAAATTCCATTACAGGTATACACATTTCCTTTATTCATTCATTCACTGATGGCACCTAGATGGATTCCGTATCTTGGCCATTATGAATCGTGCTGCAGCAGATCAGTGTGGCCATCTCACCAACGCACTGATTTTTTTTCTTGTAGACGTGTACCCAGGAGTGGGATTGCCAGATCACATGGCAGTTCTACTTTTAGGGTTTTGAGGAACTTCCATACTATTTTCCACAATGGCCGTACTGACTTGCATTCTCACCAACAAGGGAGAGTTCCTCTTTCTCTGCATCCTCGCCAGCGTATTATTGCTTTTGTTTGGTTTTTGAGTTGGAGTCTGTCACCCAGGCTGGAGTGCAGGAGTGCAATGGCACGCTCATGGCCACCACAGCCTCGACCTGCTAGGCTTGGGGGATCCCTCCACCTCAGCCTTCCCAGTGCGTCTTTTTCGTAATGGCGATGCCAAACAGGATGAGATGGCATCTCATTCCGGTTTTGATTTGCATTTTCCTGATGTTATGTTGGCCACTGCATGCCTCCTTTTCAGAGATGAATGTTCAGGTCTTTTGCTCATTATTAAATTGAATTATCAGCTGGGCTCGGTGGCTCAGCCTGTAATCCTGTGCCTTTGGGAGGCTGAGGTGAGTGGATTGCCTGAGCCCGCGGGTTCGAGACCCACCTGGGCAATTTGGCGAGACCTCATCTTCACAATAAATCAATCTCAGAATCTCCTGCCCTTGTCTCCCCCTCTTGATTCACCCTCAGACAGAATCACAGAAACCAGAATTTCCCTTCCCCAATATGGGTTATAGAAACAAGAACCTGTCCCCCAAAGCAAACAACCCGAAAAGGACAATTCTCCCTTCTCCCTTCAAGACGTTCCCTGCAGAGCCATTTGCCACAAACCCAGGAGGAAAAGAATTCTAGCTTCACAGAGACCAGGAAGATGGAGCTGAGCCAACAGGCCGTGCTGGCCTTCCCCACTCCCTCCAGAGACAAAGATGATGGAGGAGACAGGTCGTGCTGCCTTCCACACTCGCTCCAGAGACTAAGAGGATGGAGACAGGCCATGCTGGCCTTCCCCACGGGGGCTCCCATCACATCACCCCTTTTTCCCAACTCCACTCCAACAGAGCTGCCCTTCTTCACTGAACCTAGACATAAAGAGAGTGATTCCCCGAGCGTTTGGATCCTCATTTCTGAAGACCCCCAAGTCATGTTAAATTGTAACTAAATGTGTTACATTTCGTTAACCTCCATGTCAGTCCCTTGGAATAATTCCAAGATTATCCCTTGGAATCTCCTAGAAGTACAGAGTTAGATAAGCATCTGGAGGTAAGGGAGGGCCTAGATGAAGGAGGGGAGGAAAGCATTCAAAGGAAA
>NW_007253569.1:858543-866431 GCF_000164805.1 Carlito syrichta | reverse complement strand
ACTTGGCGAGACCTCATCTCTACAATAAATCAAAAATTAGCCGGGCATGGTAGCGTGCGCATGTAGTTCAAGCTACTTGGAAGGCTGAGGTGGAAGGATCGCCGGAGCCCAGCAGATTGAGGCTGCAACCCCGGCCACTGCACTCCAGTCTGGGCGACAGAGTGAGACTCCAACTCAAAAAAAAAAAAATATATATATATATATATATATATATATATACACACACTTTATTTTTAAAAGTATATTAGAGATGGGGAGAGAGAGAGGCTTTTTAACCTCCTCAAGATAGGGGATGGAGCCAAGGCTATGAAACATGGCAGCCATAGCTCAAAGAGCCACTAGATACACTAGAGTTTAATAAATTGGTGGCCCATTGTTTTCAGTATTTTGTTTTCTTACAAAATTAATCATGTTTATTTAAGAAAATTTAGAAAAATGCAGAAGAGAAAAATAAATGCTACTGGGAGCTAACCACTGCTTAGAACAGTTGTTGTGTATGTTTCAAGTTCTTTACAGATGATGACTATACAAAAGAGACAGTGTACATTAATTTTTAAACTTTGTTTTTAGTGGAACTTAGTGACCATTAGTTGATTCTTAGGGTTAGTTCCTGGTAGTTTTCAATATGATGTCATTCATATAGTTGGAAAGTTATGACATGTATGCACCACCCTGAGTATCTCATTATTCAGACATTTATTTCAGTATTTCTTTTTCTTTTGAGTCAGTGTCTCACTCTATTGCCCAGGCTGGAGTGCAGTAGCATGCTCACGGCCATTGCAGCTTCGGCGTGCTGGTCTCATGTGATTCTCCTACCTCAGCCTTTCAAGTAGCTACAACTACAGAAATGCACCACCATGCCTGGCTAATTTTTTCGTTACTGTAGAGATGAGGTATCACCAAGTTGCCCAGGCTGGTCTCAATCTCCTGGACTCAGGCAATCCTCTTGTCTCCACCTCCTAAAGTGCTGGCATAGGCTGGGCTCTGTGGGTCAGCCTGTAATCCCGAGCTTTGGGCAGCCGAGGTGAGTGAATTGCCTAAGCCCGTAGGTTCGAGACCCGCCTGGGCAACTTGGCGAAACCTCATCTCTACAATAAATCAAAAAAAATTAACTGGGTATGGTAGCGTGTGCCTGTAGTTCCAGCTACTCGGAAGGCTGAAGCGGAAGGATCGCCAGAGCCCAGCAGGTCAAGGCTGCAGTAGCCAGGAGCGGCCACTGCACTCCAGTCTGGGTGACAGAGTAAGACTCCAACTCAAAAATAAATAAATAAATAAATAAAAAGTGCTGGCATTACAGGTGTGAGCCACCGCACCTGCATAATATTTCACAATTTCTAAATACTTTCACAGAAGGCATAAACTAGAGGTGTAAGAAAAAGCTTGTCAAGATCATAGTTTAAGCGCAAACCTAGAGAACAGTTGAGAGTCTGTCACACCTGGGTGATCTTGAGCACATGACCTTAACTCTGAACCTCAGTTTCCTTCTCTAATTGATCCTGTCCACTTGAGGGCTGTTAGGCCTATTCGAGGTAAATAGAAGTTAAGAAATACACTGAGGTGCTCAGTAAACTGTAATTTAAAGAAAACCTATTTTTCATTTTGGGGAATATCTCTTTGTTTTGTGAATGAAGCTCATGTATTAAGGTAAAATAGGTTCAACAAAAGCAGTTAATGCAGAAAAGCACTCATCAGAGTGACTTTTTCTGTGATACAAAATGCTGGTTTTTATTTTAAACATATGTTTTAAATTAAGTGCAAATATCGGGTGGTGCTTGAATAGTGATTACAAAATGTTTTTGCCATTTCTCTTAGCATTTTTATCTACTACTCTTTCCACATATTTTAAAATCTGGATCATTGGAATTTGTCCATTGGGGGTGGGTGGATGTCATTACTCTGTGCGTTGTGCCTTTGGTGTAGTTCTCACTCCTACCCCACAGCTTCTTCATGATAATGAAATAAGGAGAGAGTAGGACTTCTCCTTAGAATAGATTCCTGGTTTTGCTTTACTGTTTCATGTGTGCTTTCAAAAATAGAAATGAATTATCTAGATCTAAAATCCAAGTTTAACTATGCTTAGTAAACCTGCCGCTGATTTTAATCATTATGCTCTGCTTATTATCTACTCAGTGTGTGTTAACATTATAATCATTAGAATTAGACGTGTTTGGATGTAATACTTTCACAGAAGGCATAAACTAGAGGCCTAATGTGTTACATTAGAATTTTCATAAATTGCTTATTTATCAAGAACACTAGGGATAACTAATAGCATGAGTGAATTGGATTGTTGATAAGATTTGTATATTTATCATGTTTATCAGTTTTCTAAATATATGAAACCAGTAGACTCATAATATTTAATAATTTATATATGCCTATAAATGTATTTATGGGAAATGTATTTAAATTGATTAAGAAGAGTTTTTGCTTGGAGTATCTTACATTTTCTCTAATGGTTTCTGTCAGTTGCATCATGGTTTCCCCTCTGGTTACAGTTATCTTGGTTATTAATCACATGAAACTTTTGTAACTGCTGTTTCTCCAGGCCTGAGTGCTGCATCCTAGGTCAGCACCTTGTGGTGGCCATTGCTTTCCACTCTGGAAGCACAGTATTTTATTTCAGGAAAACATTGGTTCTAAACCCACTGGTATATTTCTGCTGTCAGGGGCCAGAGAGCTAGAGGGCAGATAAGATTTTACAGGCAGCACATGAGTGAGACTAGCTGTAAATTAGAAGGGGTCTCGTGAAAAAGTTCATGTGATATACCTGGAAATGTAAGAAGAATCAGGATAGTTGTTGTCAAAGAGTTCAATTATATAATATTTAAAATCAAGATGAGCAAGTCTCTTCTAAGAAATACACTTGTAATTAATATAGGTGGAACAGCATTTTAGTTTTCCCAAGCTGCTTATAATTGATACTGCTTTAATTATAAGCACATTTTTAGAAATTCTTTTTTTGTTACCTAAAAAGGTGTTTTGTTTTTGTTTTTGTTTTGCCTTTAACTTTAGGATGAAAGCACAGCACTTATAGATACTTATCCTCCAAATGGAACTATGGACTTAAAATATTTTCCATATTATGGGAAAAAACTGCATGTAAGTATTTATAAGTTCTTAAAGTATAATTTTCTTTTTAATTATAAAAGCAGTAGTACGTACTTACCTAGAGAAAGTAGAAAAGTACTAGAAAAATTTAAAAGGTCATTACTGGGCCAGGGTCGGTGACTCAGCCTGTAATCCCGCGCTTTGGGAGGCCAAGATGACTGGATTGCCTGAGCCCCCAGGTTCGAGACCCACCTGGGCAACTTGGTGAGAACTCATCTCTACAATAAATCAACAATTAGCCGAGTGTGGTAGCACGCACTTGTAGTTCCAGCTACTCGGAAGGCTGAGGCGGAAGGATTGCCGGAGCCCAGCAGGTTGAGGCTGCGGTGGCTGGGAGTCCGTGCTACTGCACTCCAGTCTGGGAGACGGAGTAAGACTCCAACTCAAAGAATAAAATAAAAATAATAAAAGGTCATTACTTAGAGAAACAATATTGTAGGTGTAATTTCTTCCATGTTTTCTTCTTGAAATACATATATGTAAGTATAATTTTATAAGTTAGAATTAGGCTGGGTATGGTAGCTTATGCCTGTAATCCCCACCACCTTGGGAGTTGGAGGCGAGAGGACCAGCCTGGGCAACTTGGCAAGACCTCATCTCTACAGTAACTCAAAAAATTAGCTGGGTGTGGTAGCGCACGCCTGTCATTCCAGCTACTTGGAAGGCTGAGATAGAAGGATTGCCTGAGCCCAGCGGGTCGAGGCTGCAGAGGCCATGTGCATACCACTGCACTCCAGCCTGGACGACACTCCAGTGAGACTCCAACTCAAAATACATATATAAATAAAATAGGCTGGACTCAGTGACTCAGCCTCTAATCCCGCGCTTTGGGAGGCCGAGGTGAGTGGATTGCCTGAGCCCACAGGTTCGAGACCCGCCTGGGCAACTTGGCGAGACCTCATCTCTGCAATGAAATCAAAAAATTAGCCGTGCGTGGTAGCGCGCGCCTGTAGTTCCAGCTACTTGGAAGGCTGAGACAGAAGGATCATCGGAACCCAGCAGGTCAAGACTGCGGTGGTAGGGAGTGGCCACTGCACTCCAGTCTGGGCGACGGAGTGAGACTCCAACTCAAAAATAAATAAATAAATAAAATAAAAGTAGAATTATGCAGTATATATACTTTTAAAACTTTTTAGTTTTGAAATGATACAAGACTTAAAGTGACTAGAATAGTACAAAGAGTTTGTGTAGAACCTTTACCCAAATTTCCCAAATGTTAATTAATATTTTGTGTCTCTTGTCTTTCCATTCTCTAGTTTTTATTTTTTTATTTTTTTTGAGTTAGAATCTCACTCTGTCACCCAGACTGGAGTGCAGTGTAATCCCAAAGTGCTGGGATTACAGACTGAGCCACGGAGCCCGGCCCATTCTCTAGTTTTTTTTTTTTTGAGTTGGAGTCTCACCCTGTCGCCCAGACTGGAGTGCAGTGGCCGCTCCCGGCCACCGCAGCCTCACCTGCTGGCCTCCGGCGATTCTTCCGCCTCAGCCTTCCGAGTAGCCGGAATTACAGGCATACACTACCATGCCCACCTGATTTTTTGATTTATTGTAGAAATGAGGTCTCGCTGCCCAGGCGGGTCTCGAACCCACGGGCTCAGGCAATCCACTCACCTCAGCCTCCCAAAGGCGCGGGATTACAGGCTGAGCCACCGAGCTCGGCTTCTCTAGTTTTTAAATGTATAAATTTCCCCCCCTGAACCATTTTGGGACTAAGTTACAAACATGTTCCCACTTTACACTAAATACTTGAGTGTGAACTTCCTAAAAATAGAATATTGACTTATACAACTGCAATTCAACACATGTTGAAATTTAATCCCCCATGTGGCAGTATTGGGAAGGTGGGACTTTTAAGAAGTGATTGGGTCATGAAGGCTCTTCCCTCAATAAGGGCTTAATCCATTCATGGATAAAGGTTATTATGGGAGTGGAGCTGGTACTTTAGGAGAAGGAGGAGAGACTCAGCCTAGCATGTTGGCATGCTCTGCCCCCTTGCCATGTGATGCCTCACACCACCTGGAAACTCTGTAAAGTCTCCACCAGCAAAGACCCTCACCAGATGCAGCCCTGGGCCTTGGCCTTCTCAGCCTCTGTGACTATAGGAAGTAAATTCCTTTTCTTTATAAATTACCCAGTTTCGGTATTGTCTTATAAGCAACAGAAATCAGACTAAGATAGGAACCATTGTATAGTTATCAAGAACATTAACATTGATATAATACTGTTATCTGATCTGCAGACCTTGTTGAAATTTCATAATTTTTCCGTTATATTCTTTTTGAGTCAGAGTCTCTCTCTTTCACCCAGGCCGGAGTGCAGTGGCACGTTCACGGCCACTGCAACCTCGACCTGCTGAGTTTAGGAGATCCTTCCACCTCAGGCTCCCAAGTAGCTGGGACTACAGGCGCATACTACTACAGCTAATTTTTTTATTTATTTGTGTTTTGTTTTTTGAGTCAGAGTCTCACTCTGTTTGCCCAGGCTGAAGTGCAGTGGCTGTCTCACAGCCACCACAGCCTCAACCTTTTGGGCTCTGGGGATCCTTCCGCCTCAACCTACCAAGTAACTGGAACTACAGGCGTGCACCACCATGCCCGGCTAATTATTTTTTTTTATTTATTGAAGAGATGAGGTCCAGCAAGTTGCCCAAGCTGGTCTCAAACCCTGGGCTCAGGCAATCCTCTCACTTCCTCAGCTTCCCAAAGTGATAGGATTACAGACTTGAGCCACTGCACCCAGCTATTTTTTGATTTATTATAGAGATGAGGTCTTGCCAAGTTGCCCAGGCTGGTCTCAAACCCCTGGGCTTAGGCTATCCTCTTGCCTCGGCCTCCCAAAGTGGTGGGATTACAGGTGTGACCCACCATGCCCAGCTCTATTGTTATTCTTTATAGTAAAAGAAAAAAGTATTTTCTTGGTTATGAGAACAAGCTTTTTTGGTTTATTTCATATCCCTCAATTTGAGTTTGTCTGGTATTTGTTCATGATTAAATTTAGATTATGCATTTTGGCAAGAGTTTAGAAAAAATCACTGGGCTCGGTGGCTCAGCCTGTAATCCCACGCCTTTGGGAGGCTGAGGTGAGTAGATTGCCTGAGCCTGCGGGTTCGAGACCCGCCTGGGCAGCGAGAACTCATCTCTACAATGAATCAAAAAATCAGCCGGCCGTGGTAGCACATGCCTGTAATTTCCGCTACTTGGAAGGCTGAGGCGGAAGGATCACCGGAGCCCAGCAGGTCGAGGCTGCGGTGGCTGGGAGCGGCCACTGCACTCCAGTCTGGGCGACAGAGTGAGACTCCAACTCAAAAAAAAAAAGAAAAAATGTTGAGTTCTTCAGAGTGTATCAGGAGGGACACGGTATTGATTGGTCCCCATTAATGATAATGGTAACCTTGATCATTTAGTTGAAGTGGTGTCAGCCAGGTTTCTACACGGTAAAATTATTCTTTCCCCTTTGTCTTCAGTATGCATCACGTTGGGGGGGGATAATTTGAGAGTCTGTAAGACACCTTGTTTCTGCAAAGCTTTAGCATCTGTTATTCTTGCCTGAATCAGTTATTAGTAGGATTGTTCCCAAATGATGATTTTTCTAATTTCATCTTTCTCCATGTATTAGTTGGCATTCTACTCTAAGGAAGAGCCTTTCCTTCTTACTCGTTTATTTCTATTAATATATACTCATGGATTCTACAATTAAATTAATATAATTTATTATAATCTTTTATACAATCTGTCATAATCCTTATTTTTATGTTAAATTGTTTCAGATTTGGCTGGTAGGAGACCTTCTGGCTGGCTCTTGTGTTTTTGTTTTTTGTTTTTAACAAGTTCACAAAATTCTTTGAGCAGTTCCTTTTAATCTGACATCACAAGATATTTCAAGGTCATCTTGTATGTTTCCTGCCCCAGCCCTGGAATCAGCCTTGGTTCCTCTTAGTGAAGGATTATATATAGAAACTATTGTGAAGCTAAAACAATCATGTACCAAGTTACACTGTGGCCATAAGTAAGGATCTAGGAAGTCTGAGTAATATAATCAGCAAGCTAGATCTGATGAGTATTTCTCAAACACAGTGTATGTGGAGGCCAGAATACATATTCTTCTCCAGCACATGTGGAGCAGTCACACATCAGTGTGTGACAAAAATACATCCTTAAGCTCCGTAAAGTAGAGATATAGTCCAGTCAATTGTTTGTGATCACAATACAGTAAAACTAAAAACTATTACAAAGACCCTTCCAGCTGGGCACGGTGGCTCACGCCTATAATCCCAGCACTTTGGAAGGCTGAGGTGAGAGGATTGCCTGAGCCCAGGGGTTCAGACTAGCCTGGGCAACTTGGTGAGACCTCATCTCTACAATAAATAAAAAACAAATTAACTGGGTGTGATGGCATATGCCTGTAGTTCCAGTTACTTGAAAGGCTGAGGCACAAGGATCACCTGAGCCCAGCAGGTTGAGGCTGCAGTAGCGTAAGCGTGCCACTACACTCCAGCTCCAGCCTGGATGGCAGAGTGAAACTCTGACTCAAAAAAAAAAAAAAAAAAGACCCATCCACATAGGGGCTGGGAGAGTGGAAGCCCTCTCTTTAAAAACTCTCGAATGAAAAGGAAAATTCAAATCAAGATTACAGATTTTTTTTTTTTTTTTTGAGTTGGAGTCTCACTCTGTCGCCCAGACTGGAGTGATGGTGCCACTGCAGCCTTGACCTACTGGGCTCTGGCGATCCTTCCGCCTCAGCCTTCCAAGTAGCCGGAATTACAGGCATGCGCTACCAC
>NW_007253569.1:849495-858523 GCF_000164805.1 Carlito syrichta | reverse complement strand
CAATCCACTCCCCTCAGCCTCCCAAAGGTGCAGGATTATAGACTGAGCCACCAAGCCCGGCCAGATTTTTTTTTTTTGTTTGAGTCAGAGTTTCACTCCATCACCCAGGCTATAATGCAATGGCACCATCATGGCCACCCCAGTGTAGAGCCGCTGGGCTCCAGCAATCCTTCTGCCTCAGCCTTCTAAGTAACCAGCACTACAGGTACATGCTACCATGCCCAGATAATTTTTTATTTATTTATTACAGAGATGAGTTCTCACTAAGTTGTCCAGACTGGTCTCAAACCCACGGACTCAGGCAATCCAGTCACCTCGGCCTCCCAAAGTGCTGGGGTTACAGATAGCCACTAAGCCCGGCCCAAATCAAGATTGTAAAATATCTCATAAATAATGACAGTGAACCACAATCTAAATAATAGATTCAAAAAATTTTTACAGAATAAGTCAACTCCTGATAAGGAAAAGTGTAGACAGAATTTGAATTAACATATTTTTCTTTTTTGCCAGGTGGGGTATCGACAGCCATTAGTTGCTGTTCAGGCCTTCTTTCATCCTAATAGTACCAGGAAGGAAGTAACAGTTGAGTGCAAGATTGATGGATCACCCAACCTAAGAAACCAGGATGATCGTGACAAGTTTTTGGGACGAATTGCATTCAAAATCACTCGTGCATAGTATGAGTAGGATGTCTCCACAGAGTAAATATTGTGTTATCTGTGTGTCTTCGTTTTGTATCAGCTGGACCTGCCATTCTAGAATTATGAGGCCACCTTGAAGAAAGGTGGTATGGTACATGACACTGGGGTGATGTCCTAATGAGCTTCCAGATCATAGTGTTCAGTGTCCTCCGAAGTAACTGCCTGTTGCCTCTGCTGCCCTTTGAACCAGTGTACGGTCGCAGCTAGGAATGTGGACACCTGATGCCGAACATGTAGAGTTGGGGGTCTTGTCCTCTTTTTATGTGATTTTAATTGCCAAGTGTCTAAAGCTTAATGTGCTGTGCTATGTAAATATTTTATGAATTTAACACTGGTTAACTGTCATATTTTGATGTCAACAAAGTTTTAGGGATTAAATGGTACCCAGCCAACATCAAGTGACTTTATAGCTGCAAGAAGCGTGGTGTGGGAGAAGCTCTGTATGTGAGGAGAAAAGGAAATAAAAGTGGATTTGAAAGTGTTATCTTGGATTTTTTGTAAAATTTATTTTTTACATGCTGAGTTGGTCTGTGGATCTTTCTGATTCAGAGCACAAACTTTTTATTGTAAAACATGCACAAAAAAAAAAAAAAAAACCTGATGGGATTATTTTTAGTGCTGGGACTAAGTCTCATAAAGTATTTTAGACCATAGATGAAACAGCATTTTTAGGTTAGTCATTATTTATTGCACCTAATTTTTTATAAAATTAAATTCATAAGACTTAAATTGTATAATAGTTTGTGAAATATCTTGTTACTGCTTTTATTTAGCAGACTTTGGACTCTAATAAAAGATAAAAATTGTGAAATATAAGAACTTGGAACTTACTCAAAGCTTTACACCTAACAGTGGAGTTTTACTTAGGTGTTCTTTGGTTGGTGCCGCGGAATACTTCCTCCTTCAGTCTTAGGCATGTTCTTGGTGTGATTCTTGGTCATAGGTGTGAGCTACTTTCTCCTCTATTGAGAAAGGTTCACTTCCCATATGATCTCTGTTTTCTTTTCTTTTCTTTTTTTTCCTTTTTTAATTTTTATTTTAAAGTTGGAGGGTACAACTCAGGGAAAACAGATCTCTGTTTTCGTAAGTCCATTTTTTCTGTTGTTAGTTTTCTCTTTTAGGAGAAAAAAGGCAAAGCAGATATTTTTTGAGAGTTTCTTTGTGTTGGTGCAAGCCAGGATGGGTGGGTCCCAGCCGGCTCAGGAATGACTGTTTGGAATAAACATGAGGGCTCTGGGTGGCCTTGCCTGGCCAGATGGGCCTTGGTGCCTGTGGCAGCCTCTGCCTTTGGTAGTGGGCACTCGGCCCCACATGGGAGCGCTCTGCTTGGCGCTCTGTCACTGAGATCACAGTGGTAACAGCTTTTCATTTCAGAAGTCTTTGCAATTGAAGGAGATGGTTCTTGGAGTTGTTTTCCTCTTTATGCTGTCTCTTAAAAATGTAGAACATGGGTAAAAAGAAGGCTGTAATGTGAGAGAGATGACATCACTCTAACTGGCCCAGTGTGAACAGGCCCTCAGCAGCTGTCAGCTTTGGCTCATGTGAAATTCATATATAGTATGTGATTAAATTTGTACTTTTGTGTCTTTTGAAGTGTAATATGGATGGACTTTCTGTTTTAATGAGCTTAGATCAAAAGCATATTAGTTCTCAGAATATGAGAGAAGAATTGAGATGTCATTCCACAATGGGGAAGTGGGTTTTGGAGAGAACTAGAAATGGGACCTACTCACAAGTCTTGCCTTCCGTGTGCCTTCCTGGTTTGGACTTGGCTCAGCTCCTGCCTGCTGTGTGATCTTAGTTGACCTCCTCACTTTTCCTGAGTGTTTTCTTCATCTGTTCAAGTTAGGGACACTTAACAACAATTTATCACAGTCCTGCTGTGTGCCTGGTAGTAGTCTGCCAGACTCTGAGGATGCAGAGTTGAAAAGATGTGTTTTCTCTAAGATGGGACACTACAGGGAACAGGCTCTGAGACACAGGACACTACGTGATGAGGACAGTGATGGCGGCTATGTGCATGGGGCCGTGAGTTGGGGAAGGAGTGGGTTATTCCAAAGGTCTCAAAGACTTGCGTGAAAAGGTCCCAGGAGAGGTGATGTTTTATGGAGGAGGAAAGTGAGTAGGAGCTAGGTCTGTATGGGACGGGGAAGGAGTTGGACTGGGAATGAGGGATCCCCTGAACATGGATGGCATCTGTATTTCTACTGCAGTTCGGGTTTTCCTCAGAACTTCACGATGTGCATACAAATCACCTGGGCATCTCATTGACATGCAGATTCTGATTCTGTGGGAGAAATTGTATAAATCCAACGATCTCCAAGTAATGTTCATCACAGACCACTCAGTTTGAATACCAAGGGCCCAAAAGACCGGACAACCAGCTTCACGTCCTTGGTGATGGAGTCTAGCACTAGTTTGATTTAGTAGATGTAGAAGATTGAAACTGTCAGTTGACTAGCTGATAATTAAATTCAATAAGTAGGCCAGGCACTTTGGGAGGCTGAGGTGACAGGATTACCTGAGCCTGGGGGTTCAAGACCAGCCTGGGCAACTTGGTGAGACCTCCTCTCTACAATAAATCACAAAAACTAGCCAGGAGCAGTAGCATGTGTCTAGTTCCAGTTACTTGGAAGGTTGAGGCGGAAGGATCGCCTGAGCTCAGCAGGTCGAGGCTCCAGTTGCTGTGAGAGTGCCACTGCACCCCAGCCTGGGCAACAAGAGTGAGACCCCAACTCAAAAAAAAAATAAGTGTGCTATATTCCTAGCTCAGGGAAAATTGTGGCTTAGTTTCCTTAGATCCAAGCTGTTTTATGCTTGGGACTTGTAAATTTTTATTTATTTATTTTGAATCAGAGTCTCACTCTGTCACTCAGACCGGAGTGCAGTGGCATGCTCACGGCCACTACAGCCTTGACCTGCCGGGCTTAGGTGATCCTTCCACCTTAGCCTTCTAAGTAGCTGGAACTACAGGTACACACCACCACGCCTGACTAAATTTTTGATTTATTGTAGAGGAGGTCTTACCAAGTTGCGGTTGTTCTTGAACCCATGGGCTCAGGCAATCCTCTCACCTTGGCCTCCCAGAGTGCTGGGATTATAGGCGTGAGCCACTGCACTCGGTCACCTGGGACTTTTTTATATATGAAGTCTAAATATTTCACTTTGATCTTTTTGACTGGTAGGAGACAGGTTACTATATAGTCCAGTGTGTCCCATTGTGACCATGCACAAGCGCACAGCCCATTCTGTGTTATGGTGTGCTTGGTGGCATTTTTTGTAGGGGACACATCTCTACCTAGCACTGGAATGTTTGTCCTGAAGTTGAAGCTCTGCTATCTTGTTTTTGAGTTGGAGTCTCACTCTCACCTGTGCTGGAGTACAGTGGCATAATCATAGCCACCACAGCTCAACCTGCTATACTCCAGCAATCCTTCCACTCAGCCTTCCAAGTAACTGGGACTACAGGTACATGCCACTATGCCTGGCTTTTTTATTCACTGAAGAGACGAGGTCTTGCCAAATTGCCCAGGCTGGTCTCGAAGCCCTGGTCTTGGGTAATCCTCTTGTCTCCACCTCCCAAAGTGCTGGGATTACAGGCGTGGGCCACTGCGCTCACCCTCTGCTGTTCTTTTTTTAACAGTGATTTCCCCCATGCTAGTGGTAGTGAGCAAAAAGTGCCAGTTTGCTCTTAGCAGAACCTGAATGTAATAGGGCTGCCTGTCACTGAAGCTACATCCTGTAAGAACTTCTCAGGTTTTATGTTTTGTTTTTTGACTTGAAGTCTCACTCTGTCCCCCAGGCTGGAGTGCAGTGGCACACTCATGGCCACCACAGCCTTGACCTGCTATACCCAGGTGGTCCTTCCACCTCACCCTTCCAAGTAGCTGGAACTACAGGTGTGCGCCACCACACCCAGCTAATTTTTTGATTTATTGTAGAGATGAGGTCTCGCCATTTTGCCCAGGCTGGTCTCGAACCCGTGGGCTCAGGCAGTACTCTCACCTTGGCCTCGGGACTTCTTAGGTTTTATACTATTTGCTGGAAGAGATCAAATTCAAACAGAATTCAAGATCTTTCATTTTGGAGGAATCCGGAGGTAGAACTGCTTTAAATCCCCATGTATGTTTGAAATCTTAGGCAGATTACTTAACTTCCAAGCTGCGGTTATCTGTAAAATGAAGGCAGTGCCACCCTTCTGGGTTGCAAGGATTAAACAGTGCCGACATGTAATAGTTGAGTTAGTTTTTGAGTGTTCACCCTCCTTTTCAAGTCAGAGCTTTTTCAGGGGTGTTTTGTTTCTGGTAACTGGAAACCATAACTACGGTTCTGCTGTGTGGGCACAATTGTTTATCACCAGTGGAGGGGAGTAGTGAAAAACAGAGTTTGAAAGTCTTTTCTATCTGTGCCTACATACAGCCCTAAGTGATAGGCTCAGAGGTAACTGCAACTCGTAACAGTCAGTCCATGTGGAATTTTTCATTTCACTTGGTTTTTTTTTTGCTTCAGTAAAGTTGGTGTTTAATGGAAATGGAACTAAGTTTGTGAAATCGACTTCTGCGTGTTCTGGCCCATTAGTTCTCACACTGAAGGAGTTGTGTTGTCCCTGAAAATGGAGTTGGTCCCTGAGTTTGAGCAGTGAATTTTCTCTCGGGGGTCAGCCACGAATGGGCTGGTGCTTCCAGAGGGAGGGTGTGTGTTGGTGAGAAGGCTTCCTTCATGCTCTCGGCTGCAAAACAGATCAGCACGATGAGAAAGCAGTGTGTCTGATTGTTTAGCAAACGAATGTTTCCATGTCCCAGTGACTTGTCCTTCACATAAGCCTCCTCATACCAACTATGCGACCATGTGTCTACCTTCAGATCATTTGACAAGTGATGTTTGGATCTGCATTCAGAAGCCTGCAGCACAGACTTTGGTCGTCATATAGAGTGGCAGGATTTGTGCACTGAGGGTGGACCTACATTACAGAAACTCAACCAAATTCAGTTGGGAGTCAAGGCTGTTAAGGGCTGGTTTTATAAAAACAGAAGCAAGCTGGGCACGGTGGCTCACACCTGTAACCCCAGTACTTGGGGAGGCAGAGGCAAGAGGATTGCCTGAGACCAGACTGGGCAACTTGGCGAGACCTCGTCTCTGCAATAAATAAAAAAAGTATTAGCGGGGCGTGATAGTGCACACACCTGTGGTTCCAGCTATTTGGAAGGCTGAGGCGGAAGCCTCTCCCAAGCCCAGCAGGTCGAGACTCGGTGACCGTGAGCGTGCCGTTGCACTCCAGCCTAGGCAACAGAGGGAGACGATGACTTTTTAAAAAAACAAATAACAGAAGCAAAGCACAGATTATAAGAGAATGACTGTCTCCTCAGTCTTTTCTGTCGTGTGTGACCTTGGGATGACCAAAGGGCCTTCAAGAGAATGGGTTGGATTTGACGGGTGACCGGCCAGCTAGTGCCCGGCTGTCGTCAGTTCTGGATTTGCTTGAAGACGTGACCCCTGTCCACTCAAATAAGAGTCTGGAGTTGGAAGAGTGTGCAGTCCTGCTGGCAGTCATCTGCCTGAGCAAGAGAGCCCGGAGAATCCCAGGATTCCCGGGAGGTGTGTGCTGGCCCTCGGGAAGCAGGGAGGTGCTGCTTCCTGTCCTGCAGGCCACTCTCAGGCCTCTCGTGCCCGGGGGAATGATGTGTTGCCACATTTTGGCATCAGCCTTGTTTCTTGTGAGCCTCTCCTCTGGCGTGGAAAGGAATGGCATCTCCTCTTCTGCAGAATTCTGCACATCCGCAGAGAAGAGCTCTCCTGAGGGGGAACTGGATGTTTTGAGAGACGCAGTGGG
This sequence comes from Carlito syrichta, assembly GCF_000164805.1. Lineage (NCBI taxonomy): Eukaryota > Metazoa > Chordata > Mammalia > Primates > Tarsiidae > Carlito > Carlito syrichta. Next base: position 851,992 of record NW_007253569.1, on the reverse strand, counting down.
GATGGGCAATGGCTAGATGGAGTGAGACAGTGAGAGGAGGGGAAGGAGCCAGTGGCATGTGGCTGGTGGAGACAAGAGCCTCGGCTGGAGCGCTTCCAAGCACCCTTCCCAGGTGATCGGTTCGGAGTTGGACCTGTTGCTGATGGCATCATTGTGGCGGGCAGTTTTGGTCCCCGGTGACCTCTACCTCCTGGGGTCATTCCTATGGTTACATTCTATCATGTGGCAAAAGGACTTCGCAGATGGTACTAAGGTAACTAGTCATCTTATCTTAAAATGGGATTATCCTGGATTATGGGGGGGCTCAGAGTAATCATGGGCAACTTAGGCAGAAGTGAGCTCCGAAGCATCTGGGTTTAGATACACCCTTGCTATTCTGATGAGAGCCCACCCCAGCCCTGGGGCCCTGAGCAGAGGACCCAGCTGGGCTGCATTTGTATAGGCCGTGGCAGCCCTACAGAAATGGGAGACCATTGTTGTTCAAGCCACTAAATTGATTATGGCAGCAATGGGAAGCTAATATGGTCATCTTCTCAGTGAAGGTGATAACGCTCCAGCCCAGTCCTCTACGACTTGCATCAAGGGATTCTGTTTAAACACAGATTCTGGGCTGGGCGTCGTGGCTCAAGCCTGTAATCCCAGCACTTTGCGAGGCAGAGGCAAGAGGATTGCCTGAGTTGGAGACCAGCCTGGGCAACTTGGTGAGACCTTGTCTCTAACAATTAAAAAAAAAATTAGCTGGGCATGGTGGAGCCTGCCTGTGGTTACCTCCTTGGGAGGCTGAGGTAGAAGGAACACCTGAGCCCATCAGGTGGAGGCTATGGGGATTGTGAACATGCTGCTGCACTCCAGCCTGGGCAACAGAGTGACACTCATACTTAAAAAAAATAATAATGCCCAAATTCTGATGGGGTAGGAGGGCATTTCCAGTGAGCTCCCAGGTACAGCCGCTGCTCTGAGGACATCTCTGACACAAGGCCCTTGTGTATTGACGTGGCCCGTGCAGTGCCTGGAATTCAGAGCCAGGGAGAAGGAAGGAGGAAGGGGGATTTGAAAGAAGAAACGCCCGGGATAGATAATGTTCTGCTACAAAGTCACGTTTACAAAGGCTGAGGAGGGGCGCCCTAGCTTGGGACCTTCGCCTTCTTGGGTGTGAACTCTGGTCTGCAGCCAGACGGAGGAGCACTGGCATTTTCTGTTACCCTGTGGGAGGACGGGCCTGTAGCCATGGCTCCAGCTTCTGGAGGATGGCATAGTGAAGGCCTGACCATTACCGGGTCCTTGTCAGCACCCCTTAACTGAATGGGGTAAGCTAGAGGCTACTGACTGAGAGTCGAAGGGAGCTCACACTCAGTGAGACATTTCATTTAAAAGGTTTATTTTCAGCCGGGCTCAGTGGCTCAGCCTGTAATCCCGCGCCTTTGGGAGGCTGAGGTGAGTGGATTGCCTGAGCCCGCGGGTTCGAGACCCGCCTGGGCAGCGAGAACTCATCTCTACAATAAATCACAAAATTAGCCCGGCATGGTAGCGCGCACCTGTAGTTCCAGCTACTTGGAAGGCTGAGGCGGAAGGATCGCCGGAGCCCAGCAGGTCAAGGCTGCAGTGACCGGGAGCGGCCACTGCACTCCAGTCTGGGCGACAGAGTGAGACTCCAATTCAAAAAATAAAATAAAATAAAAGGTTTATTTTCCCTTATCTGTTAGTCTCTATCTTGTGCTTCTTTACGTTTCTAAGTTTGCATATATCTGCTGTTTTGCTTTTGGATACATTTTATTTTATTTATTTATTTATTTTTTGAGTTGGAGTCTCACTCTGTCGCCCAGACTGGAGTGCAGTGGCCGCTCCCGGTCACTGCAGCCTTGACCTGCTGGGCTCCGGCGATCCTTCCGCCTCAGCCTTCCAAGTAGCTGGAACTACAGGCACACACCACCACGCCCGGCTAATTTTTGATTTATTGTAGAGATGAGGTCTTGCTGCCCAGGTGGGTCTCAAACCCGCAGGCTCAGGCAATCCACTCACCTCAGCCTCCCAAAGGTGCAGGATTACAGGCTGAGCCACCGAGTCTGGCCTTGGATACATTTTCTAATTAAAAAATCATATGAGAACTATCAGTAAGTAATACCTTAATGGGCACAAATGACTGCACTGATGTAAGAAGATAAAAGGTTAATTTAGAGCCGGGTGCTGTGACATACACCTGCTAGTCCCAGCTACCTAGCAGGCCAAGAATTGCTTCAACCTAGAAGTTTGAGTTCAGCCTGGGCAACATAGTGAGACCCTGACTCTTTATAGTGAAAATATATAGGCTGGACATGGTGGCTCACGCCTATAATCCCAGCATTTGGGGGGAGGGGGGAGGTGAGAGGATTACCTGACTTCATCTCTACAATAAATCAAAAAATTGGCTGGGCTCGATGGCTCAGCCTGTAATCCCATGCTTTGGGAGGCTGAGGTGAGTGGATTGCCTGAGGCCGCGGGTTCGAGACCCGCCCAGGCA
>NW_007253569.1:845761-849232 GCF_000164805.1 Carlito syrichta | reverse complement strand
AAAAAAAAAAAAAAAAAAATTAACCGGGCATGGTGGTGCTACTTGGAAGGCTGATGTGGAAGGATCGCCTGAGCCATTGCACTCCAGCCTGAGCAACAGAGTGAGACTCCGACTCGATAGACAGATAGATTAAATAGACAAAAAATATTCTACTAAAAACCATTTTAAAATACTTCTTGGCCGTGTGATAGTTCATACCTGTAATCTCAACACTTTGGAAGGCTGAGGCAGGTGGCTTGCTTGAGTCCAGGAGTTTGAGACCAGCCTGCACCATATAGTGAGACCTCGTCTCTACAAAAAAAAAATTTATCCAGCAAGGTGGCACACTCCTGTAGTCTTAGCAACTCTGGAGGCTGTGGCAGGATTGCCTGAGCCCAGGAGGTTGAGACTACTGTGAGCTGCAGTCGTGCCACTGCACTCCAGCCTGGACAACAGTGAGACCCCAACTCAGTAAAATAAAACTGTTTCTTGAACACTCTCTTGTGCCAGGTACTATACCAGGAGCTGGGATACCCTGAGGTCAGAACAAGACCCTGCCCTGGGAGAGTTTGCAGGCTAGCAACAGCAGCAAGCCTAGAGAGCCACTTCTGCTGGGTGCTCTGGGTGCTGGCGTCCCTTGCTTGGTTCTTAGGAGAGGGTGATGGCCTCAGGAAACCAAGTGCCGAGCCAGTGCTGTGTGCTGGTCCCCACCCTGCGCTGCAGTCCCGGCTGTGTGACCAGCCCTCTGCAGGTTTTAGGGGATGGCAGAATGGCTTTCACAGGCCTCTATGCCCAGAACAACGCTCAGAACCTCTCAGGGAGAGGGAGGTCAGTGATCCGGCCACACACCCATCTCAGGGCACTTCCTGCTTCCTCTAAGACAATGAGGGCCTGTAGAAGAGTCAGGTCCTACAAATAACTCCAGCAGGGTTAGGCTATGTGGCAGGTGGAATTTTCAAATCTGTACTAGTCGGAGAAGAATGGTGTGATGTTTCTAAGGGCGTTGCAAGTTGAAGAAACGAAGATGTTGGAGAGTAACTAGCACAGGCTTCCTTGAAAACCTCATCTCATACTCTTGACTCCAACATAGGTTCCTGGGAAAAGCAGCTCTTTTTTTTTTTTTGAGTTGGAGTCTCGCTCTTCGTCACCCAGGCTAGAGTGCAGTGGCACACTTGGCACACTCATGGCCACTCCGGCCTCCACCTGCTAGGCTCAGGCGATCCTTCCACCTCGGCCTTCCAAGTAACTACAGGCACACACCACCATACCCGGCTAATTTTTAAATGTAGAGATGAGGTCTCACCAAGTTGCCCAGGCTGGTCTCGAACCCCTGAGTTCAGGCAGTCCTCTCGCCTCGGCCTCCCAAAGTGCTGGAATGACAGACTTGAGCCGCCGTGCCTGGCCGAGAAGCAGCACTTAAGGAGAGCCTGTCCCAGTGTCCATCTGAGGGAGTTTGCCGAGGAGGCATGCCAGGCCAGGCAGGCCCCTAGCACAGACCCTAGGCAGCAGCCCAGGCACGGAGCCCCAGGTCTTTGTAATCAAGGAAACCCAAGTGGTGTTTTAATAAACAGACGCAGGCACTGGCTCCTGTCCCTTTTTCTCTTCTAAGTCGGATGAGTTTTCTTGGATGTGTTTGCCACGATGATCCTGATTACGGGTGGTCCAGGCAGGGGAGGATCAGGCCACAATCTGTTCTGAACATTCCTTGTCGCAGCCGGGTACGGATAACTCCCAGCACGCCTTTTCCATGGTGCCCTTCTCCCTGCTGGCCTGTCCACCAGCTTTTGTGTGTCTCCATACACAGAAATCACGCAATTCTGGCGTGATTTCAGCAGGGCCTCTGAAAGCGGCCCTCCTCTCTGAAATGCCCACCGGTGCCCTTGCACTGCCAGGCTCTCCCGCCTCTGCACTCTACCCCAAGGCAGCTGTTCAGAGCTTGCTTGAGACCCACGGGGTGTGACCCTAGCTGGTCGGAGTCTCTCTATTGTTGAGGTTTTTTATCAGTGCTGTTTGGTGATACTGAGGTATCAGGCTGCCAAGAGTGTATTTTCTCAGCTGGGGCTTGTCGCCTCCTGGAAGGCAGAACTCTGGTGGCCTCTCTCCAGCAGCCACTCGATGTCCGGGGCACGCTCAGCACTGACGCACACTTGGCTTCTGTTGTGCTGATTTCTGGCCAGATTCACCTTGCCCTTTTTCCTTAGGGGTTCTCCTCTGAATTTGGTGTTCATGAATAAGGCTAAGCGCTTTCTTCCTTTTCCTTTTCTTATTTGAGTTGGAGTCTCACTGTTACCTTTGTTGGAGTGCAGTGGCACATTCATGACCACCTCAGCCTCGACCTACTGGGCTCAGGCGACCCTTATGCCTCAGCCTTCCAAGTAGCCGGAACTACAGGCGTGTGCTACCATGCCCAGCTAATTTTTTTGGTTATCGTAGAGACGAGGTCTCACCAAGTTGCCTAGGCTAGTCTCGAACCCTTGGGCTCAGGCGGTTCTCTCACTTCTGCCTCCCAGAGTCCTGGGAATACAGGTGGGAGCCACCACGCCCCACTAAGGCTAAACTCTTTCACTCTCAGATTTTGTCCATTGAGACCAGGAGACTCGAGTTGCCCCTGCCATGCTTCAAGGATGAAGACAAGTCCAGTGACACAACAGCCAGGTCTGGCTTGAAGCAGAGCCAGAGCGGGAAGTGCAGGTCTCCTTCGTTCCCAGCCTCCTGCCTTGAGTTCCACACTCCACCTTGCCTTGGAAAAGTGTGAGTATGCCATAAGCCCCCTCTCTCCCTCTCTCGGTGTTCTGTTTCGCCGTTTTGGGCCATGGACTTCACAACAGCTCTCGGGGCGAGTGTCCCCATCAAAGCTCAAGTGCTTTTGCTTTTATTTTTGTAGACAGGGTCTCCCCGCGTTAACTAGGCTGAACTCCTGGGCTCGAGCAAGCCTCCCACCTCAGCCTCCCAAGGTGCTGGGATTACAGGCATGAGCCACCCCGCCCAGCCTTGTGTGTGTTTTTTCCATGGAAGAGAGTCTTTCCCGGACTTGCTATGGGTAAAGGAGGCTGGCCATGGTTTCTGCCTGCCTCGCCCTTTCCTTCAGGCCTAATCACAGCACCTCGAGCTCAGTGTGACACTCACCCAGGCGACGCGCGGACCCAGGTGAGATCCTGACCCAGCCTAGCTCGTCTGCATATGTTCTTCCCGCTGTAGTGACGGCTGGGGGGTGGGCACGGGGCCCAGGCTAGGCCTGGGAGGGAAACCCCGGGACGCGCTGGGACCACCCAGCAGGAAAAGCACTTACCCCGGGCTGGGGCTTAACGGGAACTGCGGCTGCTGGCGGCCATCTTGCCACCCTCTGGAGCCAGCCGGCCTGAGGCACCGGGCTCAAGCGGCGGTGGCCGGGCCGACTCGGGCGACGCATCGCCACGCCACCTCCGGGCGCCCTCTGCCGGGGAGCCCCGCTCCGTCTTCCAGACCGCTCGCATCCCGGCCCGGGCTCGGACC
>NW_007253569.1:844324-845173 GCF_000164805.1 Carlito syrichta | reverse complement strand
AAAGGAAAGAGGAAGCAATAAAATAAGCTGATCCAGGAGGGACAAGAAACGGAACCTTGGGAAGAGGGAGAGGAGGACAGGAGCTCGCACCACCTTCCGCCTCGGTCCGAGCCATCTTTCGCCCCGAGGGCGTCAGGCCGGGCCTGGAGTGGAAACTCGGAGGGAAACAGGCTTGGCCTCCGAAGGGGAGCCTTTCACCGGGCCCTGAGTGAGAGTCCAGCCCCGACTGTCAAACCGGGGGCCTCCCACGGGCCTGTCTGAACCCCGAAGGGGCGGGGCAGCCCTCGGAATTCGCCACCAGGGCACGGCCCGGAGCCCGGTGCGGGCCCGCCGGCGGGTAAGGGCCTTTTCTCCCGAGGCGCAACGCTTGGTGGAGAGAGCTCCCTGGCTGGACTCCCGGAGTTGCGACCTCTTGGCTTCCCGTAACTGTGACCCTGGGGCCGTCTCTTACCCTCTGTCTCCCCTGCTCAGGATCTGGGAGACGTTGCGGCTGAGTTCCCCCAGAAGCGGCTGGAACCATTGGGGACGTCGTGATGTCGCGTTCCGCATCTGCTTCTGACCGCATTCCAGATTCCGAGAGCCCAAGAGGTGACAGGCCCCCGATCCCTGGCTTCTCCGGGCAAGTCTTCCCTTGTCAACAGCTGCCCGCACTCAGACGCGGGAGGATCCAGTGGCTGCGGGCTAGAGCCGCCTTGCGCGGGGCAGAAAGGCCAGCCGGCCCGGGCCTGGGGGCGGCGGCGTGGGGCGGCTCTTGGGTATCTGAAGCCCCGCCGGGCTCTCCCGAAGATCTGCCCCTCGGACTGCAGGCCGGTGTCTGGTTGTCGAAAGCCGCCGGCCCTGCTGGGGCGA
>NW_007253569.1:842841-844216 GCF_000164805.1 Carlito syrichta | reverse complement strand
GAGCGTGCCACTGGCACTCCAGCCTGGAGCACAGGAGGTGGCGACGAGCAGCCACAAGGACGTCAAAGACTTGGCAAGATCATCCGTGTCACGGTGGAGGACACTTCGGCCTGCCATCCCAGCACTTTGGGAAGCCGAGGCGACTGGATTGCCCGAGGCCAGGGGCTCGAGACCAGCCCGGGCAACGGGGCGAGACCTCGTCTCTGCAATAAATCAAAATAGTAGCTGGGCGTGGCAGCCCGTGTCTGTCGCTCCAGCTCCTTGGAAGGCTGAGGCGGAAGGATCGCGGCGGCTGCGGCGGCCCGGACTGTGCCGTTGCACTCCAGCCTGGGCGACAGCGATGCCAACTCAGAAAATAAATACAATACAATAGCGTGGAGTATACTAATTGGGTACTTGAAACCAAAAGGATGGTGCACTTTGAAAGTGTGTTGTTCTCTCATTCATTCATTCAACATTAAGAATGTCCATATCAGGTGCCGTACCAAGGCCTGATTTTACAGAGATGAAAGTCCATCCATCACAAACAAGATCCTGATGATGATGACGATGATGATGATGATTAGAGTTGGAGTCTCACTCTGTCGCCCGGGCTGGAGCGCAGCGGCACGCTCCCGGCCCCCGCAGCCTCGACTGCTGGGCTCCAGCGATCCTTCCACCTCAGCCTTCCAAGTAGCTGGAACTACAGGTGCACGCTACCACGCCCGGCTCACTTTTGATTTATTGTAGAGATGAGGTCTCACCAAGTTGCCCAGGTGGGTCTCGAACCTGTGGGTTCAAGCAGCCCACTCACCTCAGCCTCCCAAAAGTGTGGGATTACAGGCTGAGCCACCGAGCCTGGCTATATTTATTTATCTTTGAGTTGGTGTCTCACTCTGTCATCCAGGCTGGAGGGAAGTGGCACACTCACGGCCACCACAGCCTTGAGCTGCTGGGCTCAGGCAATCCTTCCGCTTCAGCTTTTCAAGTAGCTGGAACTACAGGCACACGCCACCACACCTGGCTAATTTTTTGATTTATTGTAAAGACAAGGTCTCACCAAGTTGCTCAGGCTGGTCTCGAACTTCTGGACTCAGGCAATCTTCTAGCCTGGGTCTCCCAAAGTGCTGGGATTACAGGCTTGAGCCACCGCACCCAGCTAAATTATTGATATTTAATGTTGATTTTGTAGTCAACAACCTTGTTGAACTATTTTATTAGTTCTAATAGATTATTAACACTGCTTCATTTTCTATGTAGTTAATCAAAACAACTGTGCCTCTTTGTGAAACTATATAGTATCAGGATTAAGAGAGTATAATCTAGCTGGGCTCGGTGGCTCAGCCTGTAATCCCACGCCTTTGGGAGGCTGAGGTGAGTGGATTGCCTGAGCCCG
>NW_007253569.1:841034-842821 GCF_000164805.1 Carlito syrichta | reverse complement strand
TCGACCTGCTGGGCTCAGGCGATCCTTCCACCTCAGCCTTCCAAATAGCTGGAACTACAGGCACGCGCCACCACGCCCAGCCTTTATTTATTTATTTCTATTAGAGAGACCCAAGTTGCCCAGGCTGGTTTCAGAGGCAATCCTCTTCTCCTCTGCCTCCCAAAGTGCTGGGATTACAGGCGTGAGCCACTGTGCCCGACAAGATCCTGATTGTCTTGAGAATTTTTTGTTTAAATGTGGGCAGCACCTTATTCTATGCCATAGACTTGGTGTTCCCTATTTTCAAAGAATTCCTAATCTCCAAGAAAGATTTTTCACTTGCTTCCCTCTGAAAATGTGGCTTGGGAAGAGCTCCTGGTGGGGCGGGCACCGACGTGTGCCTGAGCCTGCTGGCAGCAGTGGCCTTTCCCCCTTCATGCACGTTTTCCAGCCATAGACGTCCAGAGCCTTCCAGAACCCCCGGCCATCCACAGCACATGTGGGGGTGTGCATACACACACGAGGCCATCGGGGGGGCAAGACACACTCCCTGCATCCCTACTGAGAGTCTCCGTTTAAAAGCTTGTGATGTGACCTGATTATCAGCTGCAGAGGGTGTTCTAATGCTGCCTGTTAAACATGACAGAATCCCCTAGGAAAACTGGCATTTGGGTATGGGATCATGCATAGGAAATGTTTTATGGGATCTGGAATAGGTCTCTGTATCTTTTTTTTTTTTTTTGAGTCGGAGTCTCACTGTCGCCCAGACCGGAGTGCAGTGGCCGCTCCCGGCCCCCCCAGCCTCGACCTGCCGGGCTCCGGCGATCCCTCTGCCTCAGCCTTCCGAGGAGCTGGAGCTGCAGGCGCGCGCTCCCACGCCCGGCTGATTTTTGATTTAATGTAGAGACGAGGGCTGGCCAAGTTGCCCAGGCGGGTCTCGAACCCGCGGACTCAAGCAATCCACTCACCTTGGCCTCCCAAGGCGCGGGATTACTGGCTGAGCCACCGAGCCCGGCTGATCTCTGTGTCTTATTTACTCATCTGAGCTGGGGTCTGGCTCTCTCGCCCAGACGGAAGCTCAGTGGCACGATCACGGCGCACCACAGCCTTCACCGAGGCTCAGGCCATCCTTCTGCCTCAGCTTCTCGAGTAGCTGGACCGCAGGCACGTGCCACTGTGCCTGGCTGGTTTTTTGATTTATTGTAGAGACCAGGTCTCTCCATGTTGCCCAGACTGGTCTCGAACTCCTGGGCTCAGGCAGTCCTCTCGCCTTCGCCTCCCAAAGTGCTGGGATGACAGGCGTGAGCCACCACACCTGGCCTCTGTATAATATTTAAAGAGATGTCAACTAATACTACTCAGATGGCAGCTCATTTAGGGTCATCAGATGAGTAGACTGGTCAGTCCCTTGATTTATACCCTCCTGAATCTTAACTCAGTCGGGCTCTTAGAAAGCAGCTGGTTTTTGTTGAGTCTTGCAAACAAAAACCTCCGAAAACGCACCAACCACAAGGAGATTGAGCACGTGTTTACCAGCTGCAGCTGCTCGGGAGGCTTCTTCCCGGCAGCTGAACTGCGGCCCCTCCCTCGGCCTGGAAGGAGGAACAAAGCTGGCGTCCTGCCGGCGGCCGCGTGCCCTCCAGCTCCTCCAGCCTGGCAGCCGGTCAGGGAGGGTGTCGTGAACGTCCATTTCTGTGTCTTTCCGCCCACGATGCTTCTCCCCAAACCCTCCTCCCCTCTGCTTGTGTGTCATCTTGTGCCTCGACGGCTGGGAGGGTGGCGGCCTGCGCCGGCAGGCCCCTGGCCCC
>NW_007253569.1:840469-841014 GCF_000164805.1 Carlito syrichta | reverse complement strand
GCCTGCCCAGCTCTGCTCGACCCTCCAGGCCGAGAGGCCTTGCTGGGGCGGGGCGGGAGGGAAGGGGCCCCCTTGGCCAGGCCTGTCTTCAGCCTGCCCGGCGGGGGCAGCAGGTGCCCTGGCACGGGAGCGCCCCAGAGGGATTCTAGGAGTGTCTCTTGAGAAGCTGTCCGGAAGCCCCAGAGCCTGTGCTGTCCCTTAACAGGCCATGCGCCTCTGATGACAGACTCCTCCCAGCGGCTACATCCAGGAGTCCAGGTGAGGCCCGGCACTCCCCCAGCCGCCCCCTTCTGCGCCCCGTGCCAGGGCCTGCGTCAGCGGGGAAGCAGGGCACCCTCGCTCTGCCCCGGCCTGTCGGCTGCCAGGTAGGGTGGAGGGAGCGGGGTGGGGGTGCTCCATGCATGCATCCCTTCCCAGGCCTTTAGTCTTTCGAGAGGGCTTCGGGTTTTGTTCTTAAAGATGATTTCCGGCCGGGCTCAGTGGCTCAGCCGGTAATCCCGCGCTTTGGGAGGCCGAGGTGAGCGGACTGCCTGAGCCCGCGGGGT
>NW_007253569.1:810504-840413 GCF_000164805.1 Carlito syrichta | reverse complement strand
TCTACAATAAATCAAAAAAATCAGCCGGGCGTGGTTGCGCACGCCTGTAATTCCGGCTACTCGGAAGGCGGAGGCGGAAGGATCGCCGGAGCCCGGCAGGTCGAGGCTGCGGGGGCCGGGAGCGGCCACTGCACTCCAGGCTGGGCGACAGTGAGACTCCGACTCAAAAAAAAAAAACTGCCAAGAGCATTTATTGACAGAAAAATCTGCCCTTCTTGTTCCCAGCTCAATGTTAATAGTGGCTTTGAGCTGAGTTTGGATAAAACTAGAGGAGGGAGTTTGTTGTGATGGCGGGATGGGCCGCGCCTGCCGTGCAGGCTCTCCTGGCGAAGGGCCCTGCTCCGCTCCAGCGCCCTGTCACAAAGCCTGCCATGCCCAGACGTTTCGAAACATCCTGAAAAGGCCCTTTTTGTTGCGTTCAGATGGTGGACTCATTACAAACCTTGTTGGCTGGAGGTTTAGAAACAAGTCAGTGTATTAAGGGAACGGTCATTTCTGTGGAGACGGGGCCTTCTCAGAACCGCCGTCTTTGGGCCGAAGCACACGCTTTCTCATGATTCCAAATCGGGTTCTGGCTTTTGAGAGCCAGGAAAGATCTGATCTTAGAATGATGTGTCAGAGGACCTTAGGCCCGTGGGGAAGTGAGGAATAAACGGCAAGAGGGAAATGACTGGGTGGCAGTCACTGTGCCCCCAGGGGCAACAATGCCACGGAGTGATTTGCAGGAGAGCATGGTCATGCCAAGTCCTACTTTGCATTCCCTGGGCTTGGTTGGCCCATCCTGGCCCGGGACTTCCTTCCCACAGTGAATCTGATGCAATGAGATTTCCTGAATGCAAGTTGCAGCAGGAGGCTGGAAAGGCCTGTCAGAAAGGAGGCCGAGCTGGCAGAGACTGGGGAGCCCGAGGCGCCTGGCGGTGGGCCACAGTGAGCCCCGCACCTGGAGCCTTCCTGGCTGGCGAGGAAACTGGGGGACTGGAGGTGTCTTCTGTGCAAGCGTCAGTGAGAAGAGCCAGCCCTCGGGCAGACACAGAAGGGAGAGACATGCAGAACCCCAGAAGTGGCTCCTGTGTCAGAAGGAACAGGGGGGACAGGGGTCTGGGAGGAGGAACAAAGGCCAGGTGACAGCCAGCTGGACTCTGTCCCTGGAGAAGACGCTCTTGGTCAAGGCTCAAGAACTGCTCATTTGCTGAGTGCGGTGGCTCAAGCCTGTAATCCCAGCACTTTGGGAGGCTGAGGTGAGAAGATTGCCTGAGCTCTCAGGGGTTTGAGATCAGCCCGGGGAACTTCGTGGACCTCATCTCTGTAATAGATCAAAAAATTAGCCAGGTGTGGTGGTGCATGCCTGCAGTTCCAGTACTTGGATGGCTGAGGCGGAAGGATCACTGAAGCCCAGCAGGTCGAGGCTGTGGTGGCCAAGAACATGCCACTGCACTCCAGCCTGGGCGACAGAGTGAGACTCCAACTCAAAAAAAAAAAAACTGCTCGTTGAGGTGAACTACACTTTGGGCTTGCAGACATCTTCCCTGCTCTGCTGTGGCCATGCTGATGGCCATCTGCGACCCTCCCAGCAGTCCACAACACCGCCGTGTGCCACAAGACAAAAGCAGCTGCTTATGGCCAGGCGATCCCATGGTTACACCCATGAGTCCTCGGACACCTAAACCAAGTGGCACCAAGAAGTGGCTCCTACAAGCTAGAAGGAGCAGAGGAAACACAGGACCAGCCCGGCTGGCCACTCCCGGAGACCCCTGGGGCAGCGGGAGAGGTGCTGGCTCACCACTGACCACACCGCCCTTCCTCGGCCCGTGGAATTCCAGGGCTTCTCTATGGGAAGACGCCTTCCTCCCCGGGTGTAGCCTTCCAGTGAGCGCTCCCTGGACCCTTCCTTTTCAGGGTTGGTCCTAGCTGTGGTCGCTGCTGCTCCCTTCTGTGCCTTCTGGTCCCTGTGTTCTGCCTGCTGGAACACGAGAGACAGTTTATCCAGGGCTCCTGCCCTCCCTGAGGCCAGGTCACGTTCCGTCTGAGGCCTGGGGACACGCCATTCTGCGGCGACTGTTCTGGGTGTCCTCTTGGATGCTGGCTTGGCGGAAGGGAAGAAAGCATCTTCCCCAAATGCTGGATTTGGGTCAATGTCTGGGGTTGTGAGGACATTATTATTTATGCTATTATCTTCTAAAGTGACTTTAAAAAAAAAGGAAAACCTTAGGTCTAACTTAGAACACGTCTAAATCTGACATACTTTCCCGACACAGAGGGTCAGCTGGTGTCCAGGACCTGGCCATGACAGAGGTGACACAGCAGCAGAGCTGAAACTGGGTTGGCCGCTCAGACACCCGGAATGGGGTGGGAAGGCTGGGCTGCCCTGGGGGGGCGGGCATGGCCTTGGGGGGCAGCGCCCTTCAGAGGGCAGCCCCTGGGGAGGGACTCCATGGGGGAAGAGCGTCTTGGTCCTCAAAGTCCCCATTGCCCCCTCCCCTGCCAGCCCACTAACAATGAAGCCAACGTTATTTGAAATTATTTATTTTTCCTTAGTACATTTCATTCAAATCATAAAAGGCTGGTACATTTTTTTTCTCAAGCGAAACTTACACTCATTTAGATGCTTTTTCTTTCTTCGTCTTACAGGAGGGACAAAGATGCTCACACTTTAATGGACAGAGAACATTACTCAGAATTGATTTAAAATATGGCTTCCGGGCCCCGCCCCCGCGCTTCTGACCCAGTGTCTGGGCTGAGTCCTAGAAACGCCAGATTGTAAAACTCCCTCATCAATTCCACGGCAGGTGGGCCTGGGGCCACCCTCCGGGGAACACCGCCTAGGACTTGTCACTGGGTTACTGGAAGCAATTTCAGAAAATCCAGGGATAATTAAGTATACAGAAATAGCTCTTCTATAAAATTTCCATATAAAAATAATGGTATCTATTTACAAAGTTTGAGTTACTACAAAATATCGTATTAGGTACGTACTTCGATCTAATAAGTCTACATTAGACAAGCCAGACGTGGTGCTTGCGTTTTCCTCGGTTTAAATTGCCTAAAGCCTGTGGCGCCACGATGTAGCCTTCATGCAGAAAAAAGCAGAACTATATATTCTGGAAAGAAAACCCAATAGCACGTGATCAGGGTAAAGCGTCTCCACATGGAAAGGAAATTCGAGCTCTAGACCTTTTCCCCTTTTGTGCAAAAGTCAAGAGCGGGTGAACAAAACACCCGGAGGACCTGAGCAGCCAGGGCAGCTGGTGAGTTGGGGGCTCCAATTCTCAGGACACTGAAAGGTTGGCTCTGTCATGGTACTACTGGGAAAAACAGAAGTGCAGCTGGCCCGGGGAAGCCTTTGAGCAGACAAGTGGCGGGGCCGCCAGTGACCTCTTAGTGTGAAACAGTCATTGTCCCAGTCTGAACAAGCACAATGGCCAGGCCATCTGTTGTTACACGAAGGATGGCATGTTATTACATGAAGGATGGCATGGAGTGGAGCGTGACAGCGATGGGTTTGAAGTCCAAGCAGGACTTATTCCGACACGGATGGAAACAAGCCGGCGGGGGGGCGGGGCAGGTTGCTGACTGAACCCCTCAGCCGCTACCAAGGACCAGTGTGGAGGGCCTGGCCCTGGAGGAAGGAGTCCCCTCCCGGCTGTGGCGGTCTCGGCCTGGGGTCTTCCGAGCCAGGCGGCCCCAAGTTGCCGCCACAGCCTCACACGGGTGCTCGGGAGGGTCCCACTTCTGCTCCTCGGCCACTTGGCACTTAGTGACCCGGGACTGATGGCCTGCCAGGACTGTGGTGGACACTGTGGCCCTCGCAAGAGGAAGGAGCCGGCTTGGGCGCGGGCTCTGAAACAGGCCGAGGGGCGGGAGGCAAGTCAGGCTCTGGGGTGTTTGACACCTCACGAGCAGGCGGGAGAGGCTTCGTATTCGGAGGCCCAGGGTGGGGGCTGAGGAGTCCGGACCCTCTTCTAGGTGGCTGACTGGCTTCAGTACAGCTGTAAGTGGGAGGGACCACAAATCTAACCTGCTGGGCTGGCGAGGGGCCAAGAGCACTGAATTCTGCAGGCCTTTTTTGGAAAGCAAAGGCTCTGTCAGAACAAGACAAGGTTCTGCCCTCCCTGAAGAACAGCTGCAGCCGGGCACGGTGGCTCACACCTGTAATCCCGGCATTTTGGGAGGCAGAGGCGAGAGGACTGCCTGAGTCCAGGGGTTCGAGACCAGCCTGAGTAATTTGACAAGACCTCGTCTCTACAATAAATAAATAAATTAGCTGGGTGCGGTGGTGCACGCCTGTGGTTCCAGCAACTTGGAAGGCTGAGGCAGAAAGATCGCCAGAGCCCAGCAGGTCGAGGCTGTGGTGGCCATGAGCGTGCCATTACACTCCATCCTGGGCAACAGAGTGAGACTCCAGTTCAGCACCTCCCCCCGAAAAACAAACATCTGCTCAGGCCATGGGGAATAACTCCTCTCTTGTCTCCACATGTGGCGAGCAGACATCTGCCACCAGGTAAGTTCCTGTACCTGTCGGGGACTCACAGGGCACAGTCAGAGGCTCAGCATGCTGGGCCCACCCACTGGGCATGTTGTGAACACACACACAGGAGAGCTGGATCCCAGATGATCTGAGCGTAACTTCAGAGACACTTTGGTTATGTGAAGGTGTGATTTCCTGAGATATGTTATAATTGATGTGGGTAAGGTGGGCTCGGTGGCTCAGCCTGTAATCCCGCGCCTTGGGAGGCTGAGGTGAGTGGATTGCCTCGGCCCGCCGGTTCGAAACCCGCCTGGGCAGCGAGACCTCATCTCTACAATAAATCAAAAAATCAGCCGGGCGTGGTAGCGCATGCCTGTAATTCCGGTTACTTGGAAGACTGAGGTGGAAGGATCGCTGGAGCCCAGCAGGTCGAGGTTGTGGAGGCCGGGAGCAGCCACTGCACTCCAGTCTGGGCGACAGAGTGAGACTCCAACTCAAAAAAAAAAGAGTAAAATACAGTCGGCTCGGGGTCCGACCCTGCTGAGTGGGGTTTGATGTGGGTATCTAATTTGATTTTTTTGTGAAGGGAAAAATCTTATGGAAACGTCAGGCTTTTTCCATTTTAGTAACAGTGTTTGCCTTGCCTGAGCTTGAGGGCAGGGAGGCACGTCTCTGAGGACCGTTCAAGCGGCAGGGCTGGCTCCCGGCCCACATGGTGGCGCTTCGAAACATCTTAGTGATTGGGCTTGGGGACCAGTGCCGGGGTGTCTGCCCATGGGAACCCACCTGGGAAAGTGCTGCTAAGGTGGTCTACTCGTCAGCTTCACCAGCGCCAGCCCATAAGCAGGACACAGAGGGCTCTTATGGCTCCAGCACAGAAAGGCCTCTGAGTGCAACTCAGAGACACGCAGGGCTCTAATCACGTCTCTCCTGTGTAGTCTCGGTGGGAGGTCATGAAACTAATTGTGAGAACATGAGTTTGTTAGAATCTTCTCTTGGCGTGGATTCCAAGTGTGTGTGATGGGACAGAGTGGCTTGGTAAGAAGGCCTAGGCCATGTCTCCTTCCTCTGACTCAGGCCAAATTCACCTTCTCGGAGGGGGCCTTCCCGGGCCGCCCCCAGCCACAGCAGCCTGTCCGTCCCGCCACGCTGCTACCTTTCCCCAGCACTAGTCAGTCTGCACGTGTCCTCGGTGGTCATGTGTCCCCAGAATGACTGTCCAAAGGCAGGGCTGTCACTGCGCTATCCCCATGCTGGGCACACAGATGTGGATATTCACCGTCGAACCCCCAACCCTCACCATGAGTACAGCAGCAGAAGGCCCACCTCAGGGATCTGTGGGGTGGGGGCTGCCCATGGTGAGGGGAGAAAGCCTGACAGGTGTCCAAAGGGCGCTTGAACTGGACCGCCGGCACAGCTCACAGGCCTCTCTGTTGACGCGACGGCGGCAGGTGAGGCCGGCCGCACCCTCTGCCCTCCTCTCCGCCCCTCACACGCTGTCCTGACCATCCCAGGCGCCTGTGTCACGTCTACACTGGGAGCAACCTTGCCGTCTCTGTGGCCCGAGCAGCCAAAAAGAGCTGTGGCTGCTGGGCTAAGTCAAGCCACACCTTTGCAAAATATCATTGGACTCCGAGAGGAGCTACTCTGCTTTTGAGGGCCGGTCGTGGTATTATTTTCAAATACGGCAGAGTACTGCAGCACAGATCTTTCTCTCCACCACTTCTTTCAAGAACGGGACACCAAGCACGGCGGCTCTCATCCGCCGTTTTCTCGGGCTGTGGGCACTGCTGGCAGGTGTGGCTCACCCTCGGCCCCTCCTGCCCTGTCCCCAAGGCCTCCACTGTGCACTCGCACTCTCACCAAAGCTGCTCTCGTCACGCGAAAGGAGCACGTGGATGAGACTTGCACTGGGGCAGGGAAGCCTCGTGGGCACCCGGGGGCCTCGAGCGCCACCGCGCGCCCGGCAGGGCTGCTCTTCCCTCCAAGGCCACACGTGCAGGCCCTGGCGCCACCCGCGCATGTGCTGAGTGAGCGAGAACTGACTGACTGAGCGACGCTACCCTTGAAAGGGCCACAGCCAAACCGACCCTGGGGGGCCTCTGGGACTCCCCAAGTGAGTGTGCCCAGCACCTGCTGGGAGGGGCGCTGTGTGCAACCCCGCGCTGCTTCAACCAAGAAGCATGAAAGTTGTGACCATGGTTTCCTAACATTTCTTTCACTTTGATTTCTGTATGAAATTGTGACTGAGTGCTGAACTTTGGGCCCAGAGAAATAGGTGTAGGGGAGATAGGAAAATGTATCTTTCTAAATCTCTCCATACAGTTTTTCCAGGCAAGGCATTATACCAGCTGCATGTGCTGGTGACCAGTGTCCCTCATCCTCAGCAGTATACCCAAACACATCAGTGAGGAATGGAGGCCATTTCCCAGCAAACACCACGTACCTGCGGCTGGGACGGCCGACGATGCGCACCCATTAAGGATAAGACTCTGGCTGTCTTTTTTGAGGCCCATGTTTTATCAGTTCATAGCATGCTGGTGGCCGGACTTGGTGGCTCAGCCTGTAATCCCAGCACCTTGGGAGGCTGAGGCGGGTGGACTGCCTGAGCCCACAGGTTCGAGACTTAGCCTGGGCAACTTGGCGAGCCCTCATCTCTATGATAAATAGAAAATTGGTGGGCATGGTAGCATGTGCCTGTAGTTCCAGCTACTTGGAAGGCGGAGGCAAGAGGATCGCCAGAGCCCAGCAGGGCGACGCTGGGGTGGCTGTGAGCGTGCCGCTGCACTCCAGCCCGGGCGAGGAGTGCCCGAATCAAAAAAATAAAAGACATGCTAGGAGCAGAGATGGACAGTGAAGGAGAAAGTGGGTTTCCCAAGAACTCTAGCAGGGAGTTTGGTAGAGAAATGTATTTTGAAACGTATCTTGGGACCAGTAGCTCGGTATTTTTGAAGAGGAGCTGTGGGCCTTGGTCTCTCCAGCGCCCTGCCGGGGCCCCTTCAGGTGTGGAAATGAGAACTGCTGGGGTTAGTCAAGTTAGCAGCCCCTTGGAAGACAGTTCGAAGGGAAATCCTGTTTTACCTGATCTGTGCAGCTGAGGGTTTTCCAGCTACAGTTGTCTCCTGCAGGCCCCAGGGGACCAGCTGCAGCCTCTGCGGTGTCCCCAACTGTTCCCACCTGACTAGTCTGAAGTGTGCTCCAGAACTCACGGCAAGACAGAATTCTCTAGAAACTGCCTCTAGCTCCCTGTGCTCTTGAACACTCTGAGTCTGCACTGTGGCTTATTTCTGACAGAATGAGAGTTTTGTATCAAAGAAGCTTAAGCTAAAGTCATATGTTCTTGCTCATCGGTTTTTATGGCCTCATTAAGCATCTTAAGCCAGCCAAAGTGTTCACCTCCAGCTCACCGTCAGCATGGTGGTAGAGCTTTAACAAGGCATCACAGGTCAGAGCCTGCACCTCCCCCATGGGACGCAGAAAAGAACCAGTTTGGGCTGAGCTTGGTGCTGGGCCCACAGATGCTAGAGGCACAATCTGGAGACAAATCCATCTGCTCAAGTCAAAGCTTTACAGCTCACTCCCCATTATTTGCTCCTTTTCAGGACCTTAACATGAACTTAGGCCTGGGTCTGACCATGGTGGCGGGTGTCCCAACACTCAGAGGAGCAGGAATCATGAACATACACCAGCAGTGTTTCTAATGGCAGCTCTGACTATGAAATGACACACCAAAGTATCACCACACTACTACCACTCTAGTCAGCTGGAGTGTTCGGGGTGTGCCAGTGTTTCTGTGAGACGCTCATACGGGGCTAGTTTGAAACGCAATTTACCCAGGAACGAACCCAACTGAGGTCATTTGGATGAATGAGAATGTGAAAAAAGGTGACATGTACAAGGAAACATTGCTGTTCATATTCTTGAAATAGACTTTTCTTTGACGACAAAAGTAATGACATTTGGTTCATTGTCACAAATTGCACATGGGGTGAAATCATACAAGTACTACAGGGAACTGAAGGCAAGCAATTTGGTCATAGGAATTTGTTTCTTTGTTTTGTTTGAAATGAAAACGCTAGGAAATGCATAGCTTTGATTAAAACTACAGACACAGTTTCCTCTGTAAAACTCCAGGTTGAGAATGCTGGCAAAAGGCAGTGCTGGCAAAGTATTTAATGCACTATTCTATTTTGGCTTTCAGAAGTAGCCCTAGTAAATTCTATGCACCAATGCATTGGCTAATAATGATGATTTCAGTCACACTATAAATTATCCTAAATGTCACTTAAGAATTAGCGCTCGCTCCTTTCTAGAAGCTGTCTAAGGCAGCTGATGCGTCCAGCACCTCAACAGAAGGGTGGCTGCGGACACCTCCCTGGAGAGCTGCTCCTGCTGGGGACGTCCATGTTTATGCCTGCCTTGGGAAAGGCAGTCCAGGCCAGGGAGAAACATCAGAAGCAAGATCGTCCGGGACGGCCCCTTGTAGCAACCTCAACTCTGAAAACAACTGCGTGGCTGTGGGATGCACAGAGACCCTGCATCGGAAGATAACGAACCTCAGGCTGCCAGCTCTTCAGTGACGAGCCACCCCCCGCCCCTGTCGCCTCAGAAAACAGGCTTGGTTTCCAGTATGATCTATGCTCTGCGGGGCAGAGTTTTCATTCACACTACGTTAACTTTCATCTCCATCATCTCGGCCTCGTGGAATTTGCTGATTGTGTTTCTCTAGTTTTCACTGAACACACAGTGCAAACAAAGGCAAAGACGGAAGCAATCACTTCAAAAACAAGAGCTCACACTAAAAATACACATGAGCGTCACACACGGAAACGGAGGCTTTCTCTCGTCTTTATTCTGGGGAGGAGGAATCCTCCTCGTCATCTTCCTCGTCTTCGTCATTGAACGAACAGGGGGTCTCGCCTCGGGACTCGGAGCAGTGAGAAGCAGCACTGCTGGACTGGTGACTGTTTGGGGCCAGGAACTGCCCGGTTGCTAAGGCCACTTCAGCATCCAAGCATAACCCTTGGTTTACACTAGCAAACGATTAAAAACACACAGACGCATTAATGTCGTGTCAACATTTTTGTACAGCACAGGGATAAAGAGAGAAAGGCGACGCTACCGGCGAGACCTGCCACCGGCCCGCTGAGGGCCTGTGCCGGCAGGAACGCAGCCCTGGCTCGCCCCCTTGGAGAGTCAGGGCTCTGCGGTTTGCCTTTCTAACCTTGAAAGAAATACGTACCTTGACTGGGGTAAGGTGGCACCAGTGGTCAGGTCTAAATTTGAAGCTGACTGGGAGGAGTTCAGCAGTCCCTGATTTAACCAAGAAGGTCCTGTGGAGATATCTAAAGGAAAAAAATGAAAACAGAAGATAATAGGTCCTGCGAGTTCTGTGGCGGCTGTTATGGTCCAAAGAGAGCACAGAAAAGTGAGGGATAAGCTTAACTAATGTGGCTAGACAATTCTCCTGCCCTGGAGAACCCAGGTTTCTTCATCTTCTTGGAAGCAAAAATATTCTAGAACATAAGAGCAGGAAAAAATATAGGAAGGCAGACTCTTCTTTTGTCTTAGATAAGCCCTCCACAGGGCACCACTCTTGGCCACAGTGTCAGTGTATTATCCTGAACACATGTGGTCCTCATCACAAAAGACCTAGACTGTAGTGGTCACCGCCACAGCCAGGAGTGGGCAAAGAGAATGCCAAGTCAGAAATATCTTTGAGGCCAGGCGCGATGGCTCATGCCTATCATCCCAGCATTTTGGGAGGCTGAGGTGAGAAGGTTGCTTGAGCCCAGGGATTGGAGGCCAGCCCGGGCAACTTGGCGAGACCTCATCTCTGCAATAAATCAAAAAATGAGCGGGGCGTGGTGGCATCATGGTTATAGTCCAGCGACTTGGGAGGCTGAGGCAGAAGGTTGCCTGACCCCAGCAGGTCGAGACTGAGGTGACAGAGTGAGACTTCAACTCAAAAAATAAACAAACAAGTAAATAAATCTTAGGTAAGAAGGGCCGCCTACTGGCGGGGCAGACAGACACATTTTTGCCCAACCCCCGCTCCCCACACTGTCTCTTCAAGCACCCCCTGGTGAACTCAGTGCTGCAATTACTCATCAAAGACCCATTCTTTTCCTGACAAGTTTTTTCCTGGTGTCCTGTGCTTTATAATTCAAACTGGACCTTATTTTAAAAGGTCATATACAGTCATGTTTTTAATGAGGGGGAGACAGACATTATTCTGGATATCTCCTTGTAACCTTATTTTCTATGCATACTTCTCCTATTACAACACGGATCAATTCTCACTGTAATTTTACTTATTTAATATGTATCTCCCTGTACATAATATTAGTTCAAAACAGGGAGTAACTGGAATATATAAGTCTAAATGTTACTGAATATTGTCGTACTGTCTCTTTCAACAGTGACTTTACGAAGTATGTGGTAGACACATTAAAAATATACTCCTAAAAAGAAATTATTTGACTTACTTTGTAAGACCAATATATACTCAGAAAATGTAATCTGCCAATATGAGCTTTTATTTCATTGAATCAAAATTTTTTGAAATTACTGTGCAAAAAATAGAAAGTATATGTGCTTAGACTGGAAACCCTATGGCATCTTGCCACTGTCTGACCAAGTGAGGCCATTCCCGTGTAGGAAAAAAGTAAAATAAATGACTACACTAATTTTACAATGGGCTTGTAAACGTTTTTCTTCAGAGGCTAACTAAGGCAGATGTGAAAAAAAGGGACTTCAATTCCAAGAATAGCAGACTTTAAATATATTAAATAAGAACAAGTCTGTATAAGAAAATGAAATTAAAGCCAGAATCCTGTCCTGAATATTAATGAGCATACAGGACCATGGAACTTTCTGTCACAACAGGGTTATTTACTTGTTTGTGAGTGCAACACATTACGTTTTCTTTTTACACTGGATCTGAAAAGCCTACATTTCTTTCATAATAGTTCTCACACTTCTGCCCAAGAGCCATTCTGCCCTTCTGCACACTAAAGGCACACGTTTCTTTCTTTGAACTAACCAGCGAATCTGTGTCCCAGTCTGCAAATGAGGTCACGGAGAGATCAAAACCATAGAGCCTGCCTAATCGTCCTGAGTCTTTTCACTGGGAATGAGCTAAAGTAACGTTCTGGTGATTTATCGAGCAAGCCCTTTATTCAGACCCTGCCGGCCTGCCAATCTGACTGCTGCTAATGACACAGCGGGACCCACAGCCGGGAGAGCGCCTGGGAGCAAGGGGCAGGGTGGGCATTTGGGACAGGTGGGCTGAGGGACGAGGAGC
Source organism: Carlito syrichta (assembly GCF_000164805.1). Lineage (NCBI taxonomy): Eukaryota > Metazoa > Chordata > Mammalia > Primates > Tarsiidae > Carlito > Carlito syrichta. Next base: position 828,642 of record NW_007253569.1, on the reverse strand, counting down.
GGCAGGGGGTAGGTGGTGCCAATTTAAGAGCTAATCAAACAGGAGCCAGATTTCAGTCGACAAACTCTTCTGTGTGACCACAAGCCAAAACCATAAAATAAAACAACATCTAAACTACCTTTTTGCTTATATATGGTTTAATATACTTTAGCACTCATATTAAAATACTTTTATTTATTTACTTGTTTATTTAATTTTTTTTTAGTTGAAGTCTTACTCTGTCACCCAGTCTGTAGTACAGTGGCATGCTCACGGCCACCGCAGCATCAACACGCTGGGTTCAGGTGATCCTCCTGCCTCAACCTTCCAAACAGCTGGAATTACAGGCCTGCACCACCATGCCTGGCTACTTTTTTTTTTTTAAATTGTAGAGATGAGGTCTTGCTAAGTTGGTCAGGTTGCTCTCGAACCCATGGGCTCAAGCAATCCTCTAGCCTCAGCCTCCCAAAGTGCTGGGATTATAAATGTGAGCCATTGCGCCTGGCTTAAAATGCTTTTAAAAAGTGATGACAAATTCTAGGTGGTAATACCTATAAATGAAGGAAATAAAAGAAAGCAAAAACATTGTTGTTTTGTTTTTTGAGTTGGAGTCTCACTCTGCCACCCAGGCTGGAGTGCAGTGGCACGTGCACAGCCACCACAACCAACCTACTGAGCTCAGGCGATCCTTCCACCTAAGCCTCCTAAGTAGCTGGAACTACAGGCACATGCCATCACATCTGGTTTTTTGATTTATTGTAGAGATGAGGTCTCACTAAGTTGCCCAGGCTGGTCTTGAACCGGTGGGCTCAGGCAATCCTCTCACCTCTCAAAGTGCTGGGATTATAGGAGTAAGCCACTGAGCCCAGCCAAAAACAGTTTATATATTCAAATTTTATTTGCAGAATATATAATATTGTTAGGAACTGGAACAACCAGGAAGATTTCTGTATTAGCAAAAAAGATCTTAATTATAGAATATGCAAAAAATACGTTTCCGTTTTTAAGAATACTCAGCGTACCCTTGTAACTCACAATAAAAAAGTAACTATTAAAAAATGGGCAAGGAACATGAATAGACATTTCTCCAAAGAAGACATAGACATGGCCAATAAACACACGAAAAGATGCTCCACACCAAAAGTCATCAGGGAAATGCAAACCAAAACCACAGTGAGACACCACCATTTCACATCCACAAGGAAGGCTAGAACTCAAATGACAGACAACAGCAAGTGTAAAAAGGACATAGAGGCCAGGCTCGATGGCTCAGCCTGTAATCCCGCACCTTTGGGAGGCTGAGGTGAGTGGACTGCCTGAGCCCGTGGGTTCAAGACCCGCCTGGGCAGCGAGACCTCATCTCTACAATAAATAAAAAAATCAGCCGGGTGTGGTAGCGTGCACCTGTAATTCCAGCTACTTGGAAGGCTGAGGCAGAAGGATCGCCAGAGCCCAGCAGGTCGAGGCTGCGGTGGCCGGGAACGGCCACTGCACTCCAGTCTGGGCGACAGAGGGAGACTCCAACTCAAAAAAAAAAGGACACAGAGAAACAAACTCTCATACACTGCTGAGAGGATCGTGAAGGATGCATCAGCTTTTTGGAAAACAAACCAGTTAGGCTGTTCCCTATAATGTTAAACACAGAGAAACAAGCTGAGCCAACAATTCTACTCTGAGGTATATACCCAACAGAGCTAAAAACATGTTTACACACACACTTTCACAAAAATGTTAGCAGCGGCATCATTCAAAATAGCCAAAAAGTGGAAACAATTCATATGGCCACCAATTGATGATGGATAAATACATTGTGGTACAGCCACAAAATGGAGTATTATTTGGCCATAAAAAGCAATGAAGTACGGACGACACTGCCCACAGGTGAGCCTTGAAAAAATAGTGCTAAGGGAAAGAAGCCATACACGAACAGCTCAGGCTGCATGACTCCATGGACACAGGAAATGTCCAGAACAGACAAATCCATAGTTATAGGAAATAGACTGGTGGCTTCCAGGGGCTGGGAGGGAGCAGGGAAAACAGAGTGACTGCTAACAGCTGCAGGGTTTCTTTTTGGGGTTTTTAATAAAAATGTTCTGGAATTTGGTAGTGGTGATGGTAACAACCTTGTGAATATACCAAAACTGTGCTCTTAAAAATGGAATATTTTACGGTATATGAATTAAATCTCAATTTTGAAAAACTGCAGTGTTACCATATCAGACCCACCTGTTTGGGAAAATAACACACTTCTCTGCTGGTGAGAGTGCACTTTGGTAAAATTAGATTGAAACTTTTTGGCACTATCTAGTAAAGTTGAAGATGTATCCAGCTTTGACTCAGTAACTTCAATCTTATGTTTGCACATGGGCACTAGGGCACACGTATAAGAATGTTGAACACAGCACTGGATATTAAGATCAAGAGATTGGAGCTGGGCGTGGTGGCTCAAGCCTGTGATCCCACCACTATGGGAGGCTATGGCAAGAGGATTCCCTGAGCCCAGGGGTTCTAGACCATCCTGGGCAACATGGCAAGACCTCATCTCTACAATCAATCAAACAATTAGCTGGGTGCAGTGGCACACCCCTGTAATTCCAGCTACGTAAAAGGCTCAGGTAGAAGGATCGCCTGAGCCCAGCAGGTGGCTAAGGCTATGGTAGCTGTGAATGTGCCATTGCACTCCAGCCTGGGCGACAGAGTGAGACACTGACTCAAAAAAAAAAATCAAGAAATTAAAAACAAACTAAAGATGGCCAATAAAGAACAAATAAACTGTACTATATGTACACAGTGGAATTTTTTTTTTTTTTGAGTCGGAGTCACTCTGTTGCCCAGACTGGAGTGCAGTGGCCGCTCCCAGCCACTGCAGCCTCGACCTGCTGGGCTCCGGCGATCCTTCTGCCTCAGACTTCCAAGTAGCTGGAACTATAGGCACGTGCTGCCACGCCTGGCTAATTTTTTGATTTACTGTAGAGATAAGGTCTCGCCAAGTTGCCCAGGCGGGTGTTGAATCCACGGGCTCAGGCAATCCACTCACCTCAGCCTCCCAAGGCGCAGGATTATAGGCTAAGCCACCGAGCCTGGCTCACAGTGGAATTTTATACAGAAATAAAGATGTAGGATTCGGCACAGTGGCTCACGCCTATAATCCCAGCTCTTTGAGAGGCTGAGGTGAGAGGATTGCCTGAGCCCATGGGTTTGAGACCAGCCCGGGCAATTTGGCAAGACTCTTCTCTACAATAAATAAAAAATGAGCCAGGTGTGGTGGCACACGCCTGTAGTTCGAGTTACATGAAGGCTGAGGCAGAAGGATCGCCTGAGCCCAGCAGGTTGAAGCTGTGGTTGCCGTGAGTGTGCAGCTGCACTCCAGCCTGGGTGACAGACTGAGACTCTGACTCAACAAAAAAAAATGTAGGACTCACAGCTACCATAAACCACATGGATGGCTCTAAAGAACATGATTCTGAGTGAAAAAAAAATCACATCAGTAAAGAATGTAGCACTATGATTCCATTTATAGAGTCAGAAGTAGGCAGAATGAAATAATAAATTTTTTCTAGTTGGCCAAGTCTGTTTGTATCTTAAAGAAAAGCAAGTGAAGGATAAAAACATTCAAGAGTGGTTCCACTTCAAGGGTCGGTAGGGCGCAGAGCCGAGAGTGGGCACCCAGGGGATGCGAGCAGTCGTGCTGTCTCCTCAGCCAGATGGGAGTCAGGGTGGGGAAACACTGTAGTGGGACTCTTCAGACTCGACATGTAGAAATATTCTTTTGTATCTATTCAATATTTAACAGAAACTAAGACTGGGGAGAAAGGAGGAAGAAATAGTAAACACAGTGAACTCAAAGAGGTTTGTGCACAAATATGAATCCATATCTACCCCATTCTGTCCTTGTTTTCTGATGTGTAAACCTTTAACTACATTCCTCCTTCCCAGTTTTTTTTGAGTTGGAGTCTCACTCTGTCACCCAGACTGGAGTGCAGTGGCCGCTCCCGGCCACTGCAGCTTCGACCCACTGGGCTCCGGTGATCCTTCCGCCTCAGCCTTACAAGTAGCCGGAACTACAGGCGCGTGCTACCACGCCCGGCTGATTTTTTGATTAATTGTAGAGATGAGGTCTTGCTGCTCAGGCGGGTCTCGAACCCACGGGCTCAGGCAATCCACTCACCTCAGCCTCCCAAAGGCGTGGGATTACAGGCTGAGCCACTGAGCCTGGCTCATTTACCAAGCTTTTACTAGCTTACTGTAACTAGGCTCTTGATTAGGCACTGGGAACTAGAGATAAAAGATAACTCCGAAGAGCCAAATTTAGTGGTGAGTCAGCCAATTTAAATGTACATAAAGTGTAAGATCATAATGTTATGAAATAATCTAACCTAATTTTTGAAAACAACTCCTACTTCATCATATAAAGTGCTAAAGGTGCAATTTGGTGGTGCAAGCACAGATTTTCTCAAATTTTGCAGTTTTCTACAAGAAAGGTTCTGACAAGCCAGGGCTTGACACTTAATCAGGGACATGTGGAAGCATCACTTAACATACCTGTGATGTAGCCTTCCAAAGCCTTTGGCACCAGTGACTTAGCAAGTTTCAGATCCTCCAGAGAGCATTTGCCTGACTCCAGGCCAAAGGACATTCCCATCCGCTTCAGGACCTCTATATCATCATGGATCTCAAAGGTGTTGTCAAAGTTAAAAAGATATTCAAACCTGCGGCAGGAAACAAAGTATGGGGTTTTTGGTGGCATTAACAGTTTTCTACCCTATATTTGAAAGAACATTTAAAGAACAGAATGAGGGCCTAAGTTCGGCTATAGTGTTTGTATGTTGCTTTTTTTTTTTGAGTTGGAGTTTCACTCTGTTGCCCAGGCTGGAGTGCAGTGGCATAACTCACAGCCATCACAGCCTTGACCTGCTGGGCTCGGGCGGTCCTTCCACCTCAGCCTTCCAAGTAGCCAGAACTACAGGCATGCACTCCCACGTCTGGCTAATTTTTTGATTTATTATAGAGACGAGCGAGGTCTCACCATGTTGCCCAGGTTGGTCTTGAACCTGTGGGCTCAGGTAATCCTCTCACCTAGACCTCCCAAAGTGCTGGAATTATAGGCTTGAGCCACTATGCCCAGCCAAGAAATTATTACCATTTAGAACTATGGGTCATTTTGCTGTGTTCAGGGGAATGACATCCATCTCAAATCAACCACTTTCCTGTGATGAACAACACGGGTTCATAAACTTCAGCCCTAACACTGGTGCAAACAGGAGATAGAAATTTTTTTTTTTTTTTTTGAGTTGGAGTCTCACTCTGTCGCCCAGACTGGAGTGCAGTGGCACGCTCCCGGCCACCGCAGCCTCTGCCTGCTGGGCTCCGGTGATTCTTCCACCTCAGTCTTCCAAGTAGCCGGAATTACAGGCATGTGCTACCACGCCCGACTTATTTTTTTTTTTTAATTTATTGTAGAGATGAGGTCTCGCTGCCCAGGCGGGTCTCGAACCCGCGGACTCAGCCAATCCACTCACCTCAACCTCCCAAAGGCGCGGGATTACAGGCTGAGCCACCGAGCCCGGCTTAATTTTTTTTTTTTGAGTTGGAGCTTCACTCTGTCACCCAGGCTGGAGTGCAGTGGCCCGCTCCTGGCCACTGCAGCCTCAACCTGCTGGGCTCCAGTGATCCAACACGCCCGGCTAATTTTTTGATTTATTGTAGAGATGAGGTCTCGCCAAGTTGCCCGGTTGGGTCTCGAACCTGTGGGCTCAGGCAATCCTCTCACCTCTGCCTCCCAAAGTGCTGGGATTACAGGCTGAGGCACCGAGCCTGGCCAGAAATTTTGTTCTAATTTAATACTTTTCAAAGTTGCCTACAGCTTTACCACAAAAGAAAAGTTTTACTTTTTTTTTTGGTTTTTTTTGTTTTTTGTTTTTGTTTTTTGAGTTGGAGTCTCACTCTGTCACCCAGACTGGAGTGCAGTGGCCGCTTCCGGCCACCGCAGCTTCGATCTGTTGGGCTCCGGCGATCCTTCTGCCTCAGCCTTCCAAGTAGCTGGAACTACAGGCGTGCGCTACCACGCCCGGCTAATTTTTTGATTTGTTGTAGAGATGAGGTCTCATCAAGTTGCCCAGGCGGGTCTCGAACCCACGGGCTCAGGCAATCCATTCACCTTGGCCTCCCAAAGTGCTGGGATTACAGGCTAAGCCACCGAGCCCGGCCAAGAAAAGCTTTTCTAACTGAATAATCTGATATTCCTACTATGAGTTGGCTTAGTAACTTTGAGGAAAAAGACATCTTGAAAGCTAGCTTCAATTTCATGAGTCAAGGGCTAGCTACAGTCTACTTTAGATAGACAATAAATGAAGAACTTTTAACAAAAGAAACCAACCCCCAAATCCTGTCTTGTGAGGCTACGGAAGAAGATGTTTCAAGGAAAAGACACATGTCATACGCTGTACATTTCCAAAAAGCCCCCAATCCAGACACCCAGCTGCCCAACAACCTCTCAATCAAGAGGCAAGCGTAGGATGACAGTTCTTCTGACTCCTAGGTTGGCCCTGGAGAACCTCCACCCATGGGCCTCAGCCCTGCAGGGTAGAGTTCGGGGACAATGGTGGGTTTTACCTTATCATGAAATTCTTTCTATTAAGATCATGTGAAGGGTGAAACTTTTTATGCTAGATCTTAGGGCTAGAATACAGTTTGAAGCAAAATGTCATACCTGAGTGTGTGACTTTGATTAAAGTACATTAACAAGTCTTCAGAAAACAACCAAAAAGAAGCTGACGTGGTGCCTTTCACAGGGAAGGTTTCAGGCATCTGTTTAAAGCAGATCCGTTTTGTAACTGTAATCCTCATTGTGAAAAAGCGTCTTGGCTAATTAAGGGGGAAAATTGCATCGCCAAAGTCACTGAAGAGGAGGTTTTCAGACCTGCCCTGAATAACGAGTCCGGGCAGGCTGCTCAGAGCCTCCTTCCTCCACTCAGAGGGAGGCGGGGAAGGGCATGAGTCAGTGACCGCCCGAGAAGTGGAAACCTGACCAGATCCCAGCCAGGGTGGACAGCGCTCATCGTTTCCCTAGGCCAATGGTTCCCAGATTATTCTGTCATTCTCTTTAGGCTTAGACCTAAGAAGAGCATTTTATAATTCCTCACACAAAACAAGAGACTAACTAGTTAGAAACTAGAATGCTAAGTTTTGTTTTGTTTTGAAAGATGTTAACTATTGGCTGGGTGCAGTGGCTCAAGTCTGTAATCCTAGCACCTTGGGAGGCCGAGGAGGTGAGAGGATTGCCTGAGCCCACGGGTTCGAGAACAGCCTGGGCAACTTGGTGAGACCTCATCTCTACAATTAAAATAAATAAAAATTAGCCAGGCATAATAGTGCGCCTGTAGTTCTGGCTACTTGGAAGGCTGAGGCGGAAGGACTGCCAGAGCCCACAGGTCGATGCTGGGGTGGCCGTGAACATGCATGTCACTGTATTCCAGCCTGGGTGTCAGAGTGAGGCTCCAACTTAAAAAAAAAAAAAAAACCTGCCTGAGCCTGCGGGCTCGAGACCCACCTGGGCAACTTGGCGAGACCTCATCTTTAATAAATCAAAAATTAACCGGGCGTGGTAGTGCGCGCCTGTAGTTCCAGCTACTTGGAAGGCTGAGGTGGAAGGATCGCCGGAGCCCAGCAGGTCGAGGCTGCGGTGGCTGGGAGAGGCCACTGCACTCCAGTCTGGGCAACAGAGTGAGACTCCAACTCAAAAAAAAAAAAAAAAAAAAAAGGCTGGGTGTGGTGGCTCAACCCAGTAACTCCAGCACTGTGGGAGGCCGAGGTGAGAGGACTGCATGAGTCCAGGGGTTCAAGACCAGCCTGGGCAACTTGGTGAGACCTTGTCTCTGCAATAAATCAAAAAATAAGCTGGGCATGGTAGCATGTACCTGTAGTTCTAGCGACTTGGAAGGCTGAGGTAGAAGGATCACCTGAGCCCAGTAGTTTGAGGCTGTGGTGGCCGTGAATGTGCCACTGCACTCCAGCCTGGGTGACAGAGTGAGACTCCGACTCAAAACAAAAACAAAAACCAGACCTGGCTTACTTCACAGTCAACATGACCTCTGCTAGTTTTCATTGTGTCCATAGTCACAATTTTAAGAGAGATTCGAAATCCCTGCTGACTATTTTCCTTCTCTTATTTTGTGTGTGTCTTATTTAAGTGTCCCAGAAGCTCTGTGTAGAACAGAGATAGACAGGGGAAGCTAAGCACCAGAGAACAGTGGGGAAAACCAGGGGCACAAGGCCCATGGGCAATGCCGTAGCTCAGAGGAGACAGGAAGTTGTCTCCTGGGACAGTTCTGGGGTCTGCCTGTGGCCCTGGGGCAATTACTAATGGAGTCCTTTGCTTTCACAAACATCCCAGTTTGGACAACAAACTTACATGCTGCCCTCTTGCAACAGCAGCTACATTCACAAAGTGCATGCCTCGAGTCAGATCCTTTATAGGCATGACCTCCTCTGACCCCCACAGGCTGGGAGTGAGAGGCCCTAGCAGCATTCCTCTTGCTCTTGAGAAAACAGAGCTTGGGAGCAGGGGTGTGGGGAAGCCACAACTCATACTCAGCTCCGTCTCCGCCTGTGCCCTCAACCCTCTCACGATACTGATCACAGCCTGAAGATCAGAGGTAGAAACTTTTCATGAAGAATAAAACAAATGACAAATTGATTCTATACTTTAAAAAGTGTTGTTGCTTATTTGCTGTGATGAATATTACAGCCAGCGGGTGTGAGACCAGGCTAGGCAAACTGGCGAGACCTCATCCCTGCAATCAATTAAAAAAAAAGTTAGCCGGGCATGGTAGCACACACCTGTAATTCTGGCTACTTGGAAGGCTGAGGCGGAAGGATTGCCAGAGTCCAGCAGGGGTAGCCATGAGCGTGCCACTGCACTCCAGCCTGGGTGATGGAGTGATTCTGATTCAATAATAATAATAATAATAATAATTTCTTTAAAAAAAGAAAAAAGCAAAACACACACCAGCACTCATGTGTACTCATTCATTCGTGAATAAACCAAAGCACAGGTCACTATAATGTAGTAAAACAAAGAAATAGTTGCTTTTTTTTTTAAATGACAAGGTCTCACTCTTTCACCCAGGCTGTAGTACAGTGGCATGAACCCAAATCATTGTAGCCTTGACCTGCTGGGCTCCAGTGATCCTCCCCCTCAGCTTCCCGAGTAGCTGGGACTACAGCCTTGTGCCACCATGCCCGGCTAACTTTTCTACTTTGTGTAGAGATGAGGTCTCACTATGTTGCCCAGGCTGATCTAGAACTCCTGAGCTTAAGCAATCCTCCCACCTTGGCCTCCTCCAAAGTGCTGGGATTACAGGTGTGAGCCACCGTGCCTGGCCAATAATTGGTTTAATACCATATGTTGATCTAAAATAGTTTCTAAAACAAACTAGGACAGTGAATCACCAACGAACCTACCTTGTCCTGGGCCCTCATGATGGCGTCTACCTTATTTGCTCAGTGTTACCACATATGGCATGCGGCATGTCACATGCGGCATGTCACAGCGGCATGTCACAGCTCGGGTCCTGTCACTGTCACACACATAGCACAGGTAGCACAGTGCCTGGCAGGGTGAGTGACAAGGCTCACACCAGTAGAAGACAGCATGCCTGCTTGAGAAGGCGTTTCACATGCCCCAAAGAAGACGGACAACAGATTGCAGCCTTCTCTCTTTTGCAAATGATAGGGATATGTGAACAGAAAGCCAGCTGCACTCCCACCCCAACAGGTCTCCAACTCACTTGTCACTGGAGATGCTGCAATCTATGACTGTTTTTCTGCTTGTATTGATGATTATAAATGGCAGCTGAATGGTCGAGTTCAGAGCCGGAGGGCCTTGGTTCTGTTGCTCATTTTGCCGATTTCTCTGTACCAGGTTCTTGAAAGCAATTTGCTGTAATGATCAATAAAAAGAACACAGTCATTTAATGTGGATAAGTGAGCTGAAATTTAAATGAATTGAGATAATACATTTATTTTATTTTTTTTTGAGTTGGAGTCTCACTCTGTCACCCAGACTGGAGTGCAGTGGCTGTTCCCGGCTACCGCAGCCTCGACCTGCTGGGCTCCGGCGATCCTTCCGCCTCAGCCTTCCAAGTAGCTGGAATTACAGGCACGCGCTACCACGCCCGGCTGATTTTTTCATTTATTGTAGAGATGGGGTCTCGCTGCCCAGGTGGGTCTCGAACCTGCAGGCTCAGGCAATCCACTCACCCCAGCCTCCCAAAGGCGTGGGATTACAGGCTGAGCCACCGAGCCCGGCGAGCCTCGTGGTTTCTACCATCCATAAACACAGGACCTTGCAATCTGGGAGGCAGCCAGTGGCACCTGCAACTTTCTGTTGAGTGACACAGCAAGGCAGATGCCATTTATCTAACACAGAATCCTGAGAATTTGGGGTATATATGCCTTTGAAATGGTCCAGCCCAAGGATATGCAAACGTGTAGAGGCCATGGAATCCTTTCTTCAAATAAAACCTCATGAGAAGCCCACTATATAAAACTGATGGAAGGGGCACTGTTCTCGCTGGGTGACTGGGGCCAGGTCCTAAACTCTGCCACTATGCCCTCAGGCATGGCCATGTGGCTCCTAAGGCACCTCCACAGAACTTCTCAGCACCCTCTGGACACAACTTGGAATCCACCCCAAGCCTCCCTCACCTGACACTTCCAGATGAGGAAACTCAGGTTTATCCCTGATTATAAGATAACATCTGCTGGGCATGATGGCTTACACCTGTAATCCCAGCACTTTGGGAAGCAGAGGCAAGAGGGCTGCTTGAGACCAGGGGTTCGAGACCAGCCAGGGCAACCTGGTGAGATTTTTTTGTCTCTACAATAAATCAAATAATTTGCTAGGCATGGTGGCGCATGCCTGTAGTTCCAGCTAACTGGAAGGCAGAGGTGGAAGGATCGCCTGAGCCCAGCAGGTCAGGCGATGAGCTTGTGGTGGCCGTGAGCTTGCCACTGCACTCCAGCCTGGGTGACAGAGTGAGATTCTGACTTTAAAAAAAAAATTATATGTGTGTGTGTGTGTGTGTGTGTGTGTGTATTGTTTCACATGCCCCAAAGAGTTGGGGTCTAACTCTGTCACCCAGGCTATAGTGCAGTGGCATAATCATGGCTTATTGTAGCCTCCACCTCCTGGGCTCAGGTGATCCTCCTGCCTCAGCCTCCTGAGTAGCTGGGACTACAAGCATGCGCCACCATGCCCAGCTAATTTTTAAATTTTTTTTGTAGAGACGGGATCTCGCTATGTTGCCCAGGCTGGTCCTGAACTCTTAGGTTCAAGTGATCTTCCTACCTCAGCCTCCCAAAGCACTGGGATTAGAGACACTGTGTCCAGCCTGAATCCTTATACCGATTCTTGCTGCTACATTTAGTTATAGCCATTACTCAAAAGCCAAAGAAAGTGACCGCCCCATTTTCTTTTAATAAGGCAAATGTTTCATAGAATTTCGTAGCTAGAAAGACTTTATGTACTTCAAGTTTTTCATCCATTCAAGAGACTGATGTTTTAAAAGGCCCCAAAGTCAGAGCTATTCATTGTCTTTCATTAGCTTGTTACATCTTGTCACCCAGTGGTAATGAACTCAAGTTATTGTCTACATTTAAGAAATCTTAGCCGGGCTCGGTGGCTCAGCCTGTAATGTAATCCCGCGCCTTTGGGAGGCTGAGGCGAGTGGATTGCCTGAGCCCGCGGGTTCGAGACTCGCCCGGGCAGCAAGACCTCATCTACAATAAATCAAAAAATCAGCCGGGCATGGTAGCGCATGCCTGTTATTCCGGCTACTCGGAAGGCTGAGGCGGAAGGATCGCTGGAGCCCAGCAGGTCGAGGCTGCGGTAGCCGGGAGCGGCCACTGCACTCCAGTCTGAGTGAACGAGTGAGACTCCAACTCAAAAAAAAAAGAAATCTTATGCTCAGGATTGTTACTTTCCAGTTGTGGGCCTTAACTAAAGCTTCATTAAGATCACACAGCTGGCTGGGCGCGGTGGCTCACGCCTATAATCCCAGTACTTTGGGAGGCAGAGGTGAAAGAACTGCCTGAGCCCACAGGCTCAAGACCAGCCTGGGAAACTTGGTGAGACCTCATCTCTACAATAAATCAAAAAATTAGCCGGGCATGTTGGCGCGTGTCTGTAGTTCTAGTTACTTGGAAGGGTGAGGCGGAAGGATGTCCTGAACCCAGCAGGTTGAGGTTGCGTGGCCGTGAGTGTGCCACTGCACTCCAACCTGGGCGACAGAATGAGAAGCCAACTCAAAAAAAAAAGATTACACAGTCAGGTGTGGTGACAGATGCCTGTGATCCCAGCACTTTGAGAGGCTGAAGCAGAGTCCTTACATATACAGGGTGCCACAAAAATGTATACATATGTCAAGAAAAAAAAAGTCCTATTAAAATTGTAATACTCGGCCGGGCTTGGTGGCTCAGCCTGTAATCCCAGGACTTTGGGAGGTCGAGATGAGTGGATTGACTGAGTCCTCAGGTTCGAGACCTGCCGGGGAACTTAGCTAGACTTCATCTCTACAATAAATAAATAAATAAAATCAGCCGGGCGTGGTAGCACATGCCTGTGTGCCTGTAATTCTGGCTACTCAGAAGGCTGAGGCAGAAGGATTACCGGAACCCAGCAGGTCGAGGCTGCAGTGGCTGGGAGTGTGCCACTGCACTCCTGTCTGGGCAATGGAGTGAGACTCCAACTCAAAAAAAAAAAAAAGTAATACTCAACATATACCAATAACAAAAGGTGAATACAAGTCACGTTCAAGAGGTGCTCAAAGTGGTTACCATCAGCATCCAGACACTTCTGATTATAGCTAACTAAAAGTAATATATAAATAACATTGCTTCAAATGTGTGTACATTTTTTTGCACTCCTGGTATTTATGATTCACTGTTTAATACTCTGTACATTTATAGCATTAAAGGTTTTTTTAGATGAAGAGAGCAGTAAAAACATAATGTTTTATTTTTAATTTAATTTAAAACTTTTAACTCACAGTCACAAATTCACACACAATGTTATTTTGACACTAAAAACAAAAATCATCTTCCATTTATTCTGAACTGATTTCCTTTGGCCTTTTGTACCTTTCCACTCTTATACTAGAGGCTGAACAGTTTTAAGTGTGCTCAGACATTCATTTTGCTGAGTATAAGTAGATATGAAAGAGATTCAAGGGCCGGAGGGGACAATACTACAGATAAAAGCTGGGTGTCTGGATTATCTGTGGGTATTAATTTCCTCACATTGCTCTTCCTTGAATTGTCAAGAATTAAAAAAAAAACCCCTTCAGGTCCCCTCCTATTGTGGGAGCTTTTCTGTCCTCTAAATAATTCCAGCTTTCTCACTTAAAAAAAAAAAAGAATAAAGAGAGGTGACAGCATGTAGGTAATAGTTACCTATATCATCTAATATCAGTGAGCTGTGACATTAACTTACCAAAAAATCAAGCTAGCTTAGTTACGGCAAATTATTAGTATTCAGTGACAACTTCATTATTAGTATTTCTGTGACAACTTCATAAATGTTATTTGATGAAAGAAAGAAAAACAAAACACTAGGAAGAAATACGTTTTGTGACCATCAGAAGATTAGAAGTTGTTTTCAGTTATATGTAGGGTTTCATTTTAAGATTTAGAGCAATGTATTTCCATAAATGCTGACAACTAGGTTGCCCCTGGGATGAAATCATCTATAAATATTTGGTTTGAGAGACAGAAGAGGAAAATTAATTTAGTACTTGGAAACTCCAAGTACTTGGAAACTCCAAGTACAGGTCAGGCACAGCGGCATATGCTTGTAAGCCCCAAGCTTGGGGAGACTGAGGTAGGAGGAGTGCTTGAGCTCAGCAGCTCAAGACCAGCCTAGGCAAAATAGCAAGACCTAGTCTCTATTTAAAAAAAAATCAAAAAATTAGCCAGAAATGGTGGCATACACCTGTAATCCCAGCTACTTGGGAGGCTGAGATGGAAGGCTCGCTCTCTTGAGCCCAGGAGGTTGAAGCTGTGGTGAGCCATGATAATGCCATTGCACTCCAACCTGGGCAACAGAGTGAGACTCCGACTCACTCATAAATAAATAAATACAATGTTCACTAACAGAGATAAGCAGAGGAAACATATCTAAGCCCATTCTTTGTGCTGGCCATCGAGAGATGAAAGTCCCACACAAAGGCAATCTTGCTCAGCACCATTCTCTCTGATAAACAAACAGATAGTTGCAGGCATGTTGATAAACGGGTTTTTAAAATAACATATGCCCTCCCCCCCCCAAAAAAAATCAAGCTCCAATACAATCCCTGGTTTTGAGGAAATTCTAGAAGCCCCCAGCACAGGGTTGAGGGACCGTGAGCTGGTGGGGAAATACTACAGATAACCGCGCAGGGTTGGGGACAACAGAGAGGCAGCAGGGAAGAAGACAGCACAGCAGTTAGAGGAGGAGTGCCTGCAGGATTCCCAGGCAGGAGCTTTTTTAAAAAGCCACAGAACACTTTCTTCAAACAAAACCTTATTTGGAAACCCAGTATGAAAAATACAGAAAATAGCTAGGCTCAGTGGCTCAGCCTATAATCCCATGCCTTGGGAGGCCGAGGTGAGTGAATTGCCTGAGCCCGCGGGTTCGAGACCCGCCTGGGCAACTTGGTGAGACCTCATCTCCACAATAAATCAAAAATTAGCCGGGCGTGATATTGTGCGCCTGTAGTTCCAGCTACTTGGAAGGCTGAGGCGGAAGGATCGCCGGAGCCCAGCAGGTCAAGGCTGCGGTGGCTGGGAGCGGCCACTGCACTCCAGTCTGGGTGACAGAGTGAGACTCCAACTCAAAAAAAAGAAAAATACAGAAAACGCCTATCCCAATGTGGCTCCTTGGGTATGCCCCACGGGTTCTATGTGAAAACCTGACACAGTACACAGCAAACATGAAAGAAACAGCCTCATCAGGACAGAACATCGGCACGGGGCTTCCCGTGTCCACAGCTTCTGCTACACCCACTGCCCTCTGCTGGGCCTGCTGCCCCTCCTGGTCCCTGCACTCGGTCAACCATGGGTCTCAGAAGGGCTAACTTGTCTTCTAGAACCTCTGACTTATACGTAAATGTGAACACATAAAACCCCACTGCAAACGTAACCATCCAGAAAGTGAAAAGCGAAGCACCTGGAGTCTTTAGGAGTACAGCATATTCTGGCCATCAGAAGTGAGTGCTGAAGGAAAAAACCTGCTATAACGTTTGGGAACTTACTGCTTCCTTATTTCTGAAAAGCGAATTACACCAAAAATTCAACGGGAACTTGAGTTGTTCAAGGCAAAGGATTTTATGATTGGTTGTAAAGTTTCTCATACAAAGACATTCTTCTGAGAAAGCAAACGCATAAAGGTTCCTTGGTTCATTTTTCAAAGCTAGTCTAATTGGACTGAAAATGGTCCGTATGTATGCACTACTCGAAGTAAATTTTTCCACCAATTGCAATTACTAAAAATAGAAGGAAAGAAAAGTTCACGTATCCTGTTATTTTACCTCACATGATATTGTACAACGGCTCTATTAGACTTTAAAAAATCATCCAAATTCTAGGTCATTACCCAAAAAACTATAAACATAGGGATCCTTATTAAACTATAAAACCCATTTTTCTTTTTTCTTTTTTGAGTCAGACTCTCACTGTTGCCCAGGCTGGAGTGCAGTGGCATGTTCATAGCCACCACAGCCTCGACCTGTTGAGCTCAGGCAATCCTTCTACCTCAGCCCTCCAAGTAGCTGGAACTACAGGTGCGCACTCCCAGGCCCAGTTCATTTATTTATTTTTTTGATTTATTGTAGAGATGAGGTATCACCAAGTTGCCCAAGCTGGTCTCGACCCCTGAACTCAGGCAGTCCTCTTGCCTTGGTCTCTCAAAGTGCTGGGATTACAGGCTTGAGTTATTGTGCCCGCCTAAAACCTGTTTTTCTTTTTTTTGAGTTGGAGTTTCACTCTGTTGCCCAGACTGGAGTGCAGTGGCCGCTCCTGTCCACCGCAGCCTCGACCTGCTGGGCTCCAGTGATCCTTCTGCCTCAGCCTTCCGAATAGCCAGAATTACAGGCATGCGATACCACGCCTTGCTGATTTTTGATTTATTGTAGAGATGATGTCTCGCCAAGTTGCCCAGGTGGGTCTTGAACTCACAGGCTCAGGCAATCCACTCACCTCAGCCTCCCAAGGCGTGGGATTACAGGTTGAGCCACCGAGCCCGGCTCCTATTTTTCTTAAATGCATTTTATATTTTGGTATTTCTAAATGCATTTTATATTTTGGTATTTCTATAAATGCATTTTATATTTTGGTATTTCTATAAATCTTATAGGATCATTACATGTCATTCTGTCATTTACTGATAATTAAGTATTCCAGGTAGATTTGATTACTGTACTTATAGCATCTAAGATCTAACTAGCCTTACTAGTTGATATTCCAAACAAGGGCAAAAATAAACCCAAAAAGACTCCTAACGGTTTATGCTCAGAGGAAGCAGGAGCAGCAAGTGAACCGTTGCAATGTGAGTCAAACAGGGAAGCTGCCAGGGGCCGGATGATAGTGAGAGATGGGACCATCTTAACGGCAGAGCAAGACCAGGAGATGAAGGAGGCTGCTGGTGTGTGCCCACCAGATACTCTTAGCGGCACCACAATTCGAAAACACACTGACTGTAAGAGCCTGGAAGTGGAGAAACAGGAAAGGTGAAGAAAAACATCTTTACCTGCAGGAGAAGTTCTTGCAGCTGGGCCCGCTTCTGCTTTATCCGTTCTATCCGCCTCTGCTTCTCTATCTTTAAGACATTGGTGACAAAATAAGATGAATGTAAGTAGAGTGTAAATAGAGTGTAAAGTATCACTCACTTTCCAGGTCCCTACTCCAAGATATCAAGAATTTTTCTTAGAGAAACTCATCCCCATTTAACTATCAATACATAAAAGGCAAAACACACCTTTTATGGGGGCAGGGGTTGGGGTGAGTGAGCAGGTATGACAGTAGAATTGTAGCAAACTGTCATCCAGAATGAAATCTACCCACTTAATAAACACTTGGTATGCAGCACCTGTTGCTATTCTTACTCTAGGTCTAACCACAGTATAGTACCAGCTTATACTTGCTCCGAGTGCCAACACTCAACCAAGCACTTTATATACCTCATCCTAACTCATCTTCACAAAAACCTTATGAGGTAAGTACTGCTGTCATCCATGTGGCATGTAAGGAAATGCGGGTAGAGAGGGGCTCAGTAAGTGCCCAAGGTCACAAATAATGAATGGCAAGAGCCAGGATTTGAACCTCTGGTTCCAGAGACCTGACTATTAATGACTTTGCTACATCACCCCTTAAGAATAAGGCAAGGAAGGCCTGGTTTAAGATCTCAGTTTAATGGACTCTTGGATGAGTAGGACTGCTATGCAAACATCCCACACACTCAAGCTCGGATCAATTTTCCAGCTTCAAATTACTCTTATTTGTCTCAATCTCATAACTACCTACAAGGTCTTGCCAAGTTGTCTATTAAGGTCTGAATTTCTTTGTAGGTAAGTTCCTTACTGTCTCCTTGGGCAAAAGTCAATGACATTCACTAAGAAAATTTACAGGAGGTCATTGGTTTGGTTGGAGCTTCTGCACCAGGTTCAACAGACCAAACCAAAATTGAGTTACTTAAGCTTAAGTTCCATGCTACCAAGCTGAAATGAAGTTAGTCTGAGATTGGGGAGGAGGGGGAGAGGGAAGGGTGAGAGAGACAGCGAGAGAAGCTAAATTGCCCAACAGGCCAGCCTGAGCTGTCATGACAAGGGAATCCCTTTGTGTTAACCTTTCCAACTCAAGTAACACAGAAATGACCAATCCACTTTCTGTTCTGTTTCTGCTTTCTTCAGTCCTTTTCTGCCAATAAAAGTCAAAAACCAACTTCCCTGCTCAGCTCATAGGAACACTCACTAATTATCAGAATGAGATGCTGCTTGATTCTAGAGTCACAAATAAAAGCCAATTAAGATCTTTAAGTCTGAGCCGGGCTCGGTGGCTCAGCCTGTAATCCCACGCCTTTGGGAGGCTGAGGCGAGTGGATTGCCTGAGCCCGCGGTTCGAGACCCA
>NW_007253569.1:792678-810428 GCF_000164805.1 Carlito syrichta | reverse complement strand
GACAGAGTGAGACTCCAACTCAAAAAAAAAAAAAAAAAAAGATCTTTAAGTTTGTCCTTCAATACATCAATTAAGACATTTTTCTTTTCTATTCCAGCAGACTATTTCTTTCTTTTATTTTCAGTTGGAGTCTGTCGCCCGGCTGGAGTGCAGTGGCATGCTCATGGCCACTGCATCCTCAGCCTGCTGGGTTCAGGTGATCCTTCTGCCTCAGCCTTCCAAATAGCTGGAACTACAGGCATGTGCTACAATGCCCAGCTAATTTTTAAACTTACTGTAGAGATGAGGTCTCACCAAGTTGCCCAGGCTGGTCTTGAACCCCTGGACTCAGGTGATTCTCTCACTTTGTCCTCCCAAAGTGCTGGGATTACAGGTGAGAGCCACCACACCCGGTCTATCCAGCAGATTATTTCTTATTTACTCCCCATCTACTATAGTCTGCACTAGGAATTTCACTCATGGTTCCCTTCTCTACTACCACGCTTTGGTACTAAACTACTTAAGATTTACTGTAAAATCTGAGAGAGGCAGGGGTGGGGAGGGAAAGAAGGGAGGAGGAGGAGGAGGAAAGAGAGAAAGAGAGAGAGAGAGAAAGAACAGCTAAATCTGTAGCTTTGTTCATTTAAAAAGATGTTGTAGGAGCTTCCTGCTGTGTGCAGTGGCTCATACCTTTAATCCTAGCACTTTGAGAGGCTGAAGTGGGATGACTGCTTGAGCCCAGGAGTTCAAAGTCAGTCTGGGCAACATAGCAAGACCTCGTCTTTACAAAAAAAATTTTTTTTTTCCTTGAGTCAGAGTCTCACATGCTGTCACTCAGCCTGGAGAGCAGTGGCATGCTCAAGGCCCTTGCAGCCTCGACCTGTTGGGCTAGGTGATACTTTCGCCTCAGTCTTCCAAGTAACTGGAACCACAGGCATGCCCCACAGGCTAACTTTTTTGCTTTATTGTAGAGATGAGGTTTTGCCAAGTTGTCCAGGCTAGTCTTGAACTCCTGGGTTCAAGCAATTCTCCCACTGGTTTCTTTCTCCATCCACAAGTAGAATCATACTAAATAATTTTTTGTTTACTGGAGGAATAAAGGAACTGAGAAAAACATAAATTCAATCTTAATTATCTCCAAAAGCCTTATTTAATCTCAGTTTACTCCATTTATGGCCATGATAGTAAAATTGTATAAAACCAATTTACAAGTAGTATGTCAGGGAACACGGTCATTTAGGGAGAATTTTCTATAATGCTTAAAAAGTAACAAAATTAAAAATGTTTTTGCCAGCAACCCCCTCGGGCCCCCTGCTCTGGGAGCTTTTCTGTCCTCTCAATAAATCATGCTTTTAAAAAAAAAAAAGTGTTTGCACACATCATACTATAATTCACTTAAGCTGAACATTCTATCCATTCTGATAAAGACACAAATGAAACATCATTTTGTTGCTACTGATTCTAGAGTTGAAGGTAAAAGATTGACTTTCACAGCAATTTTTAGAATATTATGAAACTAACACAGGAAATAAATAGCCAGTTGATCTATTTTTTTGGATACCCACAGCAAGTATCATTTCTATACATGATTCGCCCAAAATTTCTTAGTAGAGTGTTCAGAATTACATTAGAATGAAATAAAAATCTTCCCTAAGAAAACTGTTGGGCAACCCCTTCGAGTCCCTTCCCACCGTAAGAGTTTCTCTGTCTTCTTAATAAAATCCTGCTTTCTAAAAAAAAACCACAACTGTTAAAATCAAGTCATTTAACTTTTATGTCCCTCAGTTTCATCACTTGCAAAATAAACTGCAGACTCTATCTCTAAAGCTCCTTCCAATTCTAAAATTCTACAGTCTATTAAAAAGTGACATAATATACACACGCAACCAATTAAAAGTATTTTCATATTACACGATTATATTTTAAAATGGAAATGTCTCTGACATAAAATAATGCAAAGGACTATTCATAAAACAGCTTTCCTCACTTACCTCCAGGTTTTGACATTCCTGAGCAGAGTTGGTGGGCAGGCCAATCCACTTGATTTCTTTTTTCTCCTTTGAAATTATGTTCATTGCCATCAGCACATTTAAAGCATCGTAAACTCTTCGCCTAATGTTCTTCTGATCATAAGCCTGCTAAAAAATTTTTTTGAGTGATAAATTTTAAGGGTTAAGATATGGTCACATGAAATGAATAGATTAAATTACTATTATTATAATATCTTCAAAGTGCTGAAAGAATTCTCTATCCAGTGAAAATATCCTTCAAAATAAAAGATGAAATAAGGATACTTTCAAACAATATGTAAGATATAAAACAATCTTAATAAAGAGTCTGTTACCAGCAGACCTACATTTAAGCATACTAAAGGGATTTCTTCAGGTAGAAGAAATATCTAAGATAGGAGCTTGGAGATGTAGGATGGAATGAAGACTAGCTCAAAAGGCAAATGAGTGGATGAATCTCAATGAACACTCCCCATCTACCTAGTGACCACATCTTTGGAGTTGAGCATACATGCAGAACTAATATGTAAGACAACAAATAGTATATACATATTAGAAAGGGGTATCAAAGGTAAGAGTGTTCTAAAGCCTTGCACTTACCAGGAGGATTTTAGACTTAAAACAAATCAAGGTTGTACATTTAAGTTCCAGGTACAACTGTGCTTCTCAAAACATGTTCCTTGGACCAGTGCTGACCCACAAACTGTTTCCAGTCTATAATGAGAATAGGAACTGGCACCAAAATGGACTCACTTGGAGCACTAGGCACTCTGGCACACTCTTTAGTTCAGCTGACTTTTTTTCCCCCTTTATTCTTTTTGACAAGACTGTTGTCTTACATTGTGGAGAAAGGACTGTGGAGAACACTGCCTCCACTTACACAGAAAACTACAATACATCTAAGTAAATGGGGGACTTAAGAAATAATGATGACAAATGTTGGAAGGAGGTAATACAGTTGTGCGGTGATTTCCTCCTTTTGATATTGGAAAGGACATGGATACTTCTCAAAGCAGATTAAGTAATAATAGAGGTTTCGGCACAATATATTTAAAGTCATAAAAACAGCTACAGGCCAGGTGCATTGGCTCAAGCCTGTACTCTCAGCACTTAGGGAGGCAGAGGCAAAAGGACTGCCTGAGTTCAGTGTTCGAGACGAGTCTGGGCAACTTGGTGAGATCTTGTCTCTACAATAAATAAAAAAATTAGCCAGGCGTGGTGGCAAGTGCCTATAGTTCCAGCTACGTGGAAGGCTGAGGTGGAAGGATCCCCGAGCCCAGCAGGTCGAGGCTGCGGTGGCCGTGAGTGTGTCACTGCACCCCAGCCTAAACGACAGTGAGACTCCTTCTCAAAAAAAAAAACAAAAAAAACCCAAAAACCCCCCCAAAACCCAGCTATAATAGTATTATTATTATTTTTAACAACAACTATTAATATACCTAGTCTGAATCCTATGGTAAAGGAGAAAGATGGAAATAAGTATAAGAGTGCTAATTTATTGTGCTCTCCATAATCAATACATACTGCCTACAGGTGATAACTCAAGAAACAAAAGTCCGAAGTATGTCACTTAAAGTTATAAAAATAACCAACGCAAGAACTATAGACTGCAAGTCTTCCAAAGTATCAGAAAAATAACAAACCAATAAACAAGCAAAAAAAACTTGACCTTTCTTTATATACTAAGAGTAATGGTAGGGGATTAGTAAAAATGTATGTTAGATGTTGAAAAGTGCTAAGAAATGTCTCATTGTGGTGATACTGAGTGAAGACCAGAAGAAGGGGACAGGGAAGCCACATGAATAACCCAGCACAGAGTGCTCTGGGCAAGTGCAACAGTCTGACCAGCGACACATCTGGACCATACATAAAACACATAGCTGGAGTGCAGGACATTCAGTTGGAGAGCAGGAAATGAGGGAGTATTTGGCCAAAGACCAGGTCAGTGAGCTCATGGTGGTCAAGATCACAGAGAAGATCACAGATCAAGAGAACTGTGGCTTTCCCTCGGCAGCAGAATGCTCTATGCTTTCTTTTAAGGTGCCCAGGGAACATTAAAAGAAAAATCACTATGTAATAGCTCACAAGGAAAATCTCAATGCAATTTAGAAAGAAAAATTGTTCAACTCATATTCTCTGGTCAAAGCTAATAAAAAGTAAAAATTTACAGTAACAAAAAAACATTATCACCAGGAACTGTAATAATTCTTTCTAATGTATTTCTTAGGTCAAACAACAAATTAAAACCAAAGTTATAGAATAGCTAAAGAATAATACCTCAGAATCAATGGACTCAAAACAGTACTGAAGAGGAAAAGTGCTAGTTACAATTTTTTTTTTTTTTTTAGGTGGGGCCTCACTCTGTTGCCCAGGCTGGAATGCAGTGGCACAATCACGGTTCAGCAGAGCCTGATCTCCTGGGCTTCAAGCAATCCTCCCATCTCAGCCTCACGAGTAGCTAGGACTACAGACTTATGCTACATCATGCCCAGCTAATTTTTTTTGTAGAGACAAAGTCTCACCATGTTGCCCAGTCTGTTCTTGGAACTCCTGGGCTCAAGCAATTCTCCCACTTCAGCCTCCCAAAGTGCTGGGATTATAGGCATGAGTCACTGTGCCTGGCCAACAACTGAATTTTTTTTTTTTTTTAAATAAACGAAGTCATGTATTGCTTTTCCAGTAAAAATAAGATAAATTTTTTTTGTTCACTTAAGACATTACAAAAACACTAAAATTCAGAAACATATAAAAAGGCATTGGATAAGTGACCAAATATCTTAAGATGTTAAAAAAAGTATGTTTCTTCAGTAACCCCTAAAATTACATTTTAAAAATATTTCTTTATCTGTTTAAATAAATAATTCTGTCTAGAACAAAACAGATACCAACAAAATCATCCCCCAAAATGCAATATGAGAGCCTGAAGCAAAGGTAAAGGAGGAACTGAGAATCCCCTGGCTTCTATTCCTCAAATATGACCCAGACGACTCCAAGAGTAAACTGCAGCATTGCTCATCAAGATCCACGTCAGGCTCGTGGTCTACCTACCGAATCAGCAGCCAAATGGTTATTTGAATTGGTGAACTCCGACACCAGCTCATCAGCAACTTCATTATATGACGTTGTACCTTTTCGCTGAACTTTCTCACACACTTTCATTGAAAAATGTCTCAAGCCCTTTCCATTTTTATCTCCTTTTTTGCTTCGTTTACTAGAAGAGAAAAAAAAATTATACTTATTTAGAGATGTCCTTTATAAATCTCTATCAGATGATGCAATAAGGTAGCAATACAAGTTTTGCTTCAAGTGGCAAAAGTTTAAATTGGATAGAGATGAGAATACGTTTTTAAGCTTAATTTTTGCCTTAAGAGCCTTTTCTTCTTATGCAGTCTTCTCCCATCATCTACTGACTTAAAATCTAGCTGTTGAGTTTCCTGGCTAATGTGTTTTTAAATGAAAATTTTCATTAACTTGCAACACACATAAAGAAAAGAACACAAACCATCAAACCATTAAGTGCCTTTTCTAGTTATTTCTATCCCAAAGATATCTACTATCATGATTGCCAATATAGTTTTGCCTGTTTTGAACTTTATATAAATTAAATAATATAGTAGGTATCCTTTTTGTCTGACATTATCTTTTTTTTTTAGTCGGAGTCTCACTCTGCCGCCCAGGCTGGAGTGCAGTGGCTCACCCACAGCCATCACAGCCTCAACCCACTGGGCTCAGGCGATCCTTCCACCACAGCCTCCCAAGTAGCTAGGACCACAGGCACGCACTACCATGCTCGGCTAAATTTTTTTTTTTTTTGAGTTGGAGTCTCACTCTGTCGCCTACACTGGAGCGCAGTGGCCGCTCTCGGCCACCCCAGCCTCCACCTGCTGGGCTCCAGCGATCCTTCCTCTTCAGCCTTCCGAGTAGTTGGAATTACAGGCACATGCTACCACGCCTGGCTAATTTTTAAATTTTTATTGTAGAGATGAGGTCTTGCCTGCCCAGGTGGGTCTCGAACCCACGGGCTCAGGCAATCCACTCACTTCAGCCTCCCAAAGGCGCGGGATTACAGCCCGGGTCCGGCTAATTTTTTATTTTATCGTAGCAACGAGGTCTTACCAAGTTGCCCAGGCTGGTCTCGAACCCCTGGACTCAGACAATCCTCTCGCCTCTGCCTCCCAAAGTGCTGGGATTATAGGTGTGAGCCACCGCGCCCAGCTTGACATTAAAGATTCATGCATTTCAGTGATTGTTTTTCATTCATTCCGTTGTATGAATACACTGCAATTCATTTATCCCTTCTGTGGATGGACATTTTGGTTTGTTTCTAGTGGGCAGTTATTATGAATAGTGCTTCTATGAATATTCTTGTGTAAATTTTTGGCGAACATATGCACGCGTTTCTGTTCAGGATGTACTTGGAAACAGAAATGATGAATTGTAGGGAACGTGTATGTTCAACTTTGGCAGACACTGCCAACTCCCAAAATGATTACACCAATGTATACTACCGCCAGTAGTGTGTGAGCATTCTAGATGCTTCATATCCTTGCCAAACTTGGCAGTTTCTTTCAATCTAGCCATTCTGCTGGATGGAAAGTGGTATTGCCATGTGGCTTTCATTTGCATGTTTCTACTGACTAATGCTGATGAGCACTTTCTCCTGTTTACTGGCTATTCTATTTGTTGCTGGAATAAAGAAATTTGTTGATTGTTTATGCTGACCTTATGTCCAGCAACCTTGCTAAGTTCACTTGTCTCACAGTTTGTCTGAAGATTGTTTTGTCTAGGTCACACAATCACATCGTCCACAACAGAGTCAGTTTTACTTCTTCCTCTACAATTCTTTCATAAAGCTTTTCATTTTGTTTCTTGGCTTACTGCATTTGCTAGAATTTCCAAACAGAACAGAAATGGTAGGGATCCTCCTTTTTCCTTAGCTCAAGTTAAAAGCTTTTTTGTCTTTTTTAATTAATTGTATTTATTTATCTTTTATAGAGACAGGGTCTTGCTATGGTGCCCAGGGTCTTGCTACAGTGCCTAGGCTGGTTTTAAAGTCCTGGGCTTAAGCAATCCTCTCACCTTGGCCTCCCAAAGTGCTGGGGATTATAGGTGTGAGCCACCAGGCCTGTCCCAAGTTAAAAGCTTTTTATTATTGACCACTAAGTTTAATGTTTGCTGCCAGTTTTTGTCAATTTTCTTTATCGGATTCCGTTCCCTTCCATTATTAGCCATTTACCATAATGAGCAGTTTAATCAAGTTGTGTGCTTTTTTCTATGTCCATCAATCATATAATTTTTCTCCTTATTCTGTACAAAACCTAGATTCTCAGCCTCCTGCCCCCAAATGGCAAACAAGCCTGTATCTGAAAGCTCCTGTGAAAGTCGCTCACGTTCCTGAGCTCATCCCTCTCGGGTCCCGGTCCCTCGAGTTCTCGCTGCCTCAAGTAGCTTTCTGATAGCTTCACAAAGGTAAGATTATTTTACTCAGCTATTCTTGGCGGCAACACTAGACTACTGCCAGGTTCCACTTAAAAACAACTTCTGTTAATAATGTTTCAATTTTTTTTAGAACGTTTTTGGCAATCACATTTTAAACTTCAGAAAATTTTTCTTCTTTGCTCCTTTTTCATAGGATCCTGTTTTTTGTGGATATTATCTCTCTTCAGGACCCTTCAGACCTCTCCGAAGGATGACAATTAGAACTCTGTTTTACTGTTTTTCTCTGCTACTGGAAATACTACTACAACCTCTTGGGTCAGGTCTTTTTGTTTATTTACTTTGTCCCTTGTCTTTTATGATATAGTTTTCTAAAAATGTTTTGTCCTTCCATGTTTGTGAATGTTGAATTCAGTGGTTCAGTTGCTAGAATTTACACGGGCTTCTTGTATGCGGGCCTGTTTTCCTAAGACGGTTCTCCCTACCTGTAGAGGGTTAACTACAACTTCTGATTTTGTAAGTATGCCATGCTGTTCAACAAACCTAACACTTCAGGCTATACTACAGTTAAGCAGTCAGTCTGGTCTCCCTTTCTTCCCCACAAACACAAAGGCGAGTACAGGGAACGACTGCTCTGGGGCATGCTAAGATCTTCCAACTCAACTAAGGCAAGCCACTCTGTTTTCTTGAGATCAGCTCTCCAAGTTTCAGCCTGAGGAACAAATGTCTGTGGTCAATTGCTCTATGTGTGGAGGTGACGGGAGGGAGGAAAAGATCGGGAGGACTGTGGTTCTACCAGCCCAGCTGCTGCTAAACAGTCTTTATTTACTTGCCCTCATTACTTTCTCTAGCAATTCATTCCTGCTTGCACGTCTCCACAACAAGGCAGGGCAGAATGGCTCCCATCTCCATGCTGACCTCTCCTGTGCAGTTCTGGAATGGGGGTCTCTCTACTTTCAAGTATCACTCAACTAGCCTGTATCTTCTAGTTGGAAAAATCTACACTCCTGCCACACTTTACAGCACTTTTGGAGATTAATTTCCTTTAATTATTTTTTACACTAAAATTTCAATAAGTTCTTAGCAGTGGGGCGTAGGAGCAGAGCATAAACATGGATATTCAATCCTTCATCTTAAACTGGAAGCTACCTATCTAAATCTTAAATATACAGGGTCCTGGGCTCAGGCAATCCTTTTGTCTCAACTTCCTGAGTAGCAAGGACTATAGGTGCACTCATAATACATTTATTTATTTATTGTAGAAACGAAGTCTTACTATATTGCCCAGGCTGGTCTCGAACTTCTAGACGCAAGCAATCCTCCAACTCAGCCTCTCAGAGTGCTGGAATTACAGGCATGAGCCACTATGCCCAGTCATAGAGCTGTTTCAAATATTAAGACCTTCTCTTTCCAAATAACATTAAAATTTGGCCACAGAGCTGGGCTCGGTGGCTCAGCCTGTAATCTCGCGCCTTTGGGAGGCTGAGGTGAGTGGATTGCCTGAGCCCGCGGGTTCGAGACCCGCCTGGGCAGCGAGACCTCATCTCTACAATAAATCAAAAACTCAGCCGGGCATGGTAGCGCGTGCCTGTAATTCCGGCTACTTGGAAGGCTGAGGCGGAAGGATTGCCGGAGCCCAGCAGGTCGAGGCTGCGGTGGCCGGGAGCGGCCACTGCACTCCAGTCTGGGCGACAGAGTGAGACTCCAACTCAAAAAAAAAAAAAAAAAAATTTGGCCACAGGATGTAAACACGATGATATCTATTAGTTCATAAAACAAAGAAATCAGTAGGAAGCATTCTTTACCAAATAAAAATAAATTAAGAAACTAAAAACTAAATAAGAAAATAAAACCACTAATATACAATAGTTTTAAAAGCATGTTTCATTTGAAGTATTCAAAGGAACTACACCCAAAGAATAAAAGTAATAGTACTTCTGAGACTAGCCTGAGCAACATAGTAAGATCTTGCCTCTACAAAAAATTTAAAAATACCAGATGTGGTTGTGGCACATTTGTAGTCCTGGCTACTTGGGATGCTGAGGTGGGAGGATTGCTTGAGGTCAGGAGTCCGAGGTTACAGTGAGTCATGATATACTGCTCTCCAGCCGGGTGACAGAGTGAGACCTTGTGTCTTAAAAATAAATATATGGGCCGGGCTTGGTGGCTCAGCCTGTAATCCCAGCAATATGGGAGGTCTAGGTGAGTGGATTGCCTGAGTCTGCAGGTTCGAGACCCGCCTGGGCAACTCAGCAAGACCTCATCTCTACAATAAATCAAAAATCAGCCGGGCGTGGTAGTGTGCCTATAGTTCCAACTACTTGGAAGGCTCAGGCGGAAGGATCGCCGGAACCCAGCAGGTCAAGCCTGCATTGGCCGGGAGCAGCCACTGCACTCCAGTCTGGGTGACAGAGTGAGACTCCAACTCAAAATAAAAAATAAAAATAAAAAAAAATATATGATTAAACAGATAAACAAAAAGTAAAAAAAAAAGGGAAAGTACTTTTCTTTCCATGCACTTAACTATAATCCAAAACCACCTTTTTACAATCTCCCAATAGCAATTTTTTTATTGTTTAACATACAACTAATATTTGTAGTATAAATTCAGGGTATCCCAGGCATAAGTCATAATTTAAATAAGGAGTTATATATAATAAAAATTTCGAGCCAGGCTCGGTGGCTCAGCCTGTAAACCCACGCCTTTGGGAGGCTGAGGTGAGTGGATTGCCTGAGCCAGCGGGTTCGAGACCCACCTGGGCAGCGAGACCTCATCTCTACAATAAATCAAAAAAGCAGCCGGGCGTGGTAGCGCATGCCTGTAATTCCAGCTACTCGGAAGGCAGAGGCGGAAGGATCCCCGGAGCCCAGCAGGTCGAGCCTGCGGTGGCTGGGAGCGGCCACTGCACTCCAGTCTGGGCGACAGAGTGAGACTCCAACTCAAAAAACAAAAACAAAAAAAATTTCATTTCTTATTAAAATAAGAATCACGCAGAATACTTAAATTTAAAAAAAATTTTAGTTTCTAAAATGAAGCCTTGACTTAATCTGACAAAAAAGATCACCTCCCCTTATGCATGTCTCCCTAAGGAGGAAGGAGGCTTGAAACAGGAAGTGACTGTTGCTTCCTTATAGACCTTTACTCACTCTCTCTCTCTCTGGGTTATGTTATCTAGGCCTGTGACCATTTACATGCTGATGATGCTACTTATGTGCACTTGGATAAAAAACTCAAACTTCGTATGTCTAAAGGCTCTCAATTCCTCCCCTGACCTACTCCTAACTACAGTAATTATAATTGGCAACAACAGAAACACAGCTGCTTATTAAAAAAAAAACTCAAGGGCCATCCTTGACTTTCTTTTTTAATTCAATCTATCAATAAATCCTATTGGTTCTACCTCTAAAATGTACTATTACAGACCAAGGTTTTGGGAACCGGGCTACTTATATTTCTCATGTTTGATTCAAAGTTGTTTATCTAAATGCACCAAGGTAGCTTCTTTTGATAGTTGTCACCTTCCATTCCCCCTTTAAGAAACTTGGCCTTGGGGTAAGTGAAGGATTATTAGGAGACCTTGAGTCATGCCCTTGTTAATTTAGTCTGGGGGATAGAACAATGAAATATAAACTCTGAGTAAGGGTACTCCTTTTGAGCTGGCTTTTGGTAATGACACCACCTGTCTCCCTTGGACCTGGTTGCAGAAATAAACCCCCTTTTCTCCCAGTTTCTGCCTCTCATCTTCCACTGACCACGAGGGAAGCAGCTGGACTAGTTTATATGGGAACAGTACCACTTTTCCCATCTCCACTGCCAAACCACTGCCTCCTGCAATGGCCTTCTGATTTCCTGGCTTCTGTTCTAGTCTCCTTAGAATCCACACTCCATTTGGCAGCCCATGTAAATTAGATCATGTCCTTCCCTGTCTATAATTTTCCTTAAAACAAAAACCAAATCCCCTACCATGACCACGAAGTCTTTGGTGGCCTGAAGGGTCTGCCTCTCCCTCCTCTTCTCATCTCCTTGCTTTTCTCACTATCTCCAGCTCACTGTGCTTCCCCAAATACCTCACCCTGGCTCCTTACCTAGGAGCTGTGCATTCACCACTCCTCTGTTTAGAACCCCTGGCCATTTACAGTCTCAGCTTCTTCTCACTCAGAGGTCACCTCCTGAAACAGACCTTTTCTGGGTAGCCACTTCCCTCCAACGCTCTCTAGTCACCCTTCTTCTTTTCACACAGCATTTGTTACAATCTAAAAGCATCTTATTTGTTTACTGCCCCAATCCAATGTAAGTTCTTTAAGGGCAGAGACTTCTCATTATCTCCAATACCTAGAATATACCAACACTTCACAGATATTCAAAATCTATTTGTTGAATGACTGAAGGACCTGATAAATGTCACTGAAGCAGTACATAGACTTTAATTACATTGCTTTTTATTATTGCAGCTCATTATACTTTAAATTATATTAGTTTATTATGCACAAACTGAGTTTGAACTGTATTCCAACAGAAAAAAAAGATACTAAGATTAAATGAGCATACAGGAAGAATGAACCACCACTGTGTTAAATCTTACTCATTTAGGACAGGAATAAAGAAAAACACATATAGCAATCTTTGTGGTTTGACTGGAGGCAGGGAGAGACACATTACAGAAAAGTTGTATTAAAAAATAAAAAGAGACCAAAAAAAAAAAAAAAAAGATAGGAAAAAAGTCACTGAACCAAATGCAGAAAGGGAAATTTGAATCAATGGCTATACCAAGAAATGTAATCCAACATTTTTATATGTGATCTTTAGAGGACAGTAAAGAAATTTTTTTTTTTTTACTGTTTGCAATACAGAAGTGTCACCAATCGTAACTGAAAAACAGTTCCATTTTTAAGGCCTTAAACATTGCCACACACATCTGTAAGAACTTGTACTGCTACCCTTTCCACAGATAAACACCAAGAAAGACCAGTGAGTTGGAAACAGAGTTTTCTATTAGAGAGAAAAAAAATTTCACCACATATTTCATATGATACAGCAGTTCCTCAGACGTGATTTTATCTGTTCTAAACAATTAAGAACCAAGAAGCAAGTAACAAAAGCCACCAAGAAACTGAAGAAGCACTAGTGTCAGTGCAAGAAAACATACATCCTTTATACACTGTACCAAGGTTCTCACTCAGAGCCTGTTCACCTTCATCTCAGACGGAATTCGAACGCATTTGGCCACTGAAGTTTCTCAGTGCACAGCACATCGGATAGTAAGTTAGAAAATGGGCATTTCTCTTTTAGTTAACAAACTGTAAGTTACTCTGATGCGCACCCAGAATGGAGAATCACTGTTCTAGTAGTGTAAGGAAAGGTGATAGCATACCAAAGATATTGCTTAAGAAGCAAGTGAGAGTTGACTAGGACCCACAAATGCTTTCCATAAAGCTTGTTAACGAGTTTGAACATGTTAGGATGATGTGGATCATTCACTTTGGTAGAACACTTCATCTGCAAAAGGCATGAGGGGACTAAATGATATACCAACAGTCAATCTACTCATAGGATAATTTCTACTGAAACCATACAATACTATGAGTATATTGGAACATTCAGTGTAGAAGGAAACAACAGCAAAAACCAAATAAAGTCAAAGTTATATATATAAAAAAAACTCATTACTTAAACTAGAGTACAGACTCGGCACCAAACCCCTCTCTACACAGCAGCCTCCCAAGCAGAATACTTACACTTACACTCACCTTTCTGAAAAATCAGAGTCTATAAATTCTCTAGCCCGTTTTCTATCACTAAAAAGAAAAAAAGATTGCATAAAAACAACACATAAACACAACTTCATTTCATGAATAATTTATGATAACTTATCTAATTCTACACTGAATATATCCAAAGACAAAAACTAACAAATACAAAAGATACGTATGTAAAATAAAAACTTAGTTTTATCACGAGACCAAGACACCACAACATAATAATCACAGGTTGAAATCAGCTCAATGAATATTTAGGGAGGAAAACATTGCTTATTTACAAACAAGAAGGCAGAGAAAAGTTATGTTCGCTCTGGAATTCCTGACTACAAAGCACGTGCCACCTCCAGTATAAAGCACAGCTGAGGATGACAACATCCAAACCCTGGTCATCTCCAAAGTGGGCTGACACCGCTGGCACAGACTTGGCTTTCACGTCATAATCTTTCAAGGCCGTGCAGGAATCCAAGGTAACTTTTAGATCTACATGACAGCGTTCATAAGGACTAAATAAAGGTCATGAGATGACAGGCAATTCTGTCCTTTCACCTCACTGGTAATGGAGAAGTACAAATACACGAAACTCTTCTGTTTTTAATATATACATGTCTGTATGTATTTAAGTATATTAAAATGTATATGGCTTAAAGCACTTTGCCAGGATTGTTATTTCATTAATTCACTTAATATCCTTGAAACAAGGAGATTCTTACTCAACTAAGATTTACCATCTGCTTGCTATTCATAGGGGAAATTCTGAGTAAACCCAACACAATATTTAACTCCTTTCTGATACTTCTGATATGTATTAAAACAATATATTTTATATCTCCAAAGCAGTTAAATGTTTATAATCATAAAAGTAGTCCTATTTCAAAGTTGAAAAAAGAAGATTCAGTTACAAGTTATTGAACTATTTTTTTCTGTTTAAAAATGGTTGCTCTGGAGATGATTTATATCTAAGATGTAAAGTGAAATAAAACAGGTGATTTTAAAGGAAAAACATTAGTTTTTTAAAAGCTAGACTAAACTAAATCAAGAACAGAAGACAAGATGGTAAGAAAAAAAAAAATCAAAATAATTTTTTTCAAGATTTTAGAAATGGTAACTTGCAACACTCTTACCCAGGGACCCAGCCAGTAGTTTCTGCTATGTGTGTCTGAGTAACCATTGCTGGTGCAGGGGTATATGGACTCCCAATCAGAACACTTCCTGAACTGGTTAGTCTCTGTGGTGTGCTTATAATCTGTAAAGTTAAGAACAAAGAAAATATTCTTAATTACTAAGGAAAGTCTACAGAAAGAAAATAATGTTGACTGCTAATCTACACACAAGGAGGAAACCTTGCTGCCTAAAAAAGCACTTAATGTCAATCATTTAAAATATCAGTAAAGCCTCTGATTTGCTTATATCATATAATCTCAAAGCACAAGTATCCTGAATACTGACATGAAGTCACAGTGAGGGTTTCAGCACATGAGTACCAACTGGAAGGATTTAGTAGGCAACCAATAATGCTTTCAAAATTAGAAAAATGAAAAGCTTTCTTTGAAATCAAAGAAACAAATTGCAGTACAGCTTGATTTACTAGACCCAGGGTAACAGCAATTCAGATATTCACAGTTCATCACACAATATACACAAAGAAACTATCCAATCTGGATAATTATATAGATACAATATTATCCTTTTTTAAAAAAGAGCGTATCCTGGCGAGGCACAGTGGCTCAAGCTTGTAATCCCAGCACTTTGGGAGGCCGAGGCGAGAGAATTGAGCCCAGGGGTTCAAGACCAGCCTGAGCAATATGGTGAGACCTCGTCTTTACAATAAATCAAAAAATTAGTCAGGCATGGAGGCGCAAGTCTGTATTCCATCATATCAGATTAAACGCCCATTTCTCTCTCTCAAAAAAAAAAAGAAAAAAGATGTCTTCTAAGACTATTAACTAACTTGAGGAAATGCTTTTTTTTTTTTTTTTGGTAAAGAAGTGGGGGTGGTCTCACTGTTGCCCAGGCTGGTCTCAACCTCCTGGCCTCATACAATCCTGCCTGGACCTCTCAAAGTGCTGGGATTACAGGCCTGAGCTGCTGTGCCTGGCCAGGACGTGCTCTTTTATTATTATTATTATTTTTTCCTGAGTTGGAGTCTCACTCTATCACCCAAGCTGAAGTGCAGTGGCACAATCACAGCCACCACCACCTCCACCTGCTGGGCTCAGGTGATCCTTTTGTCTCAGCCTTCCAAGGAGCTAGAACTATAGGTGTGTACCACCTCACCAGGCTAATTTTTTTGATTTATTGTAGAGACAAGGCCTCGCCAAGCAGCCTGGGCTGGTCTCGAACCTCTGGGCTCAGGAGCAATCCTCTCACCAACGCTTGCCAAAGTGCTGGGATTACAGGCACGAGCTGCCACGCCCAGCTGGATATGGACTTTCACAAAAGGCTTCTTGAGATATGTTACCAAATTGCTGTCCATGTCTTATAATTTACATTGGTGAAAAGGACATCTTTTTCAAAGATGTTTACAACTACTAATTTTAAAAAGTAGCAGCCTGGCCAGACTTGGTTGCTCAGTCTGTAATACCAGCACTTTGGGAGGCCGAGGTGAGTGGATTGCCTGAGCCCGTGGGTACGAGACCAGCCCTGGCAATGTGGCCAGACCTTGTCTCTACAATAAAGCAAAAATTAGCTGGGTGTGGTAGCGCGCGCCTGTAGTTTCAGCTACTTGGAAGGCTGAGATGGAAGAATGGCTGGAGCCTGGCAGGTCAACGCTGGGGTGGTCGTGAGCACGCCACTGCACTCCAGCCTGGGTGACAGAGTGAGACTCTGACTCAAAAAAAAAAAAGAGAGAGATAAAACCATCTCTATATATCAACAAGGGTACCTGCCTAACAAACGTCTGTATACTTAACCCTGCCCATATCTTTAAAATAAAAAATTTTAAAACAAAAAGCATCTCTATGGACTACTTATAATTGTTAAATAAGACCAACAAAAGAAATAGTTCTATTCCTACTGCCTCCTGCAGGAAAAAATGTGAAATAGTTTTTGTTTCCCTGATCATATGAAACCTGTTTCTGCAGCCAGGGTCAACACTGAGCATTAAGTTAGTTGCTAACTTGCTCCTTACCTAACCAAAGGGAAGGACTCATAAACATTTCAATTCTTCATTTGCATCTGAAGAGTCAAACAGTAACCTCTGAACTGTAAGATTTAGTTGTGAAGTTAGCATCTGTTTATGTTTGACATTATGCTAGTTTGGGGCTACAGAGAAGTTAGTACCTACACATTCTTAGTTAATAAGTTAATTCTACAGTTAAAAAAAAATGCTGACAGGTGTATGGAGAATTCTCTGATTACCTACAGTACGCCTTAAATAAAGCATTCAGAAGACCGCCTCATGAGACAACAGGAAACTAGACAATGTGTCTGTACCTCTCCAACTCTGCCCTGCATTCCAAGTGTGTACCTTCTACTCCTCCACACATCTTGCTCCACCTTCCCACTTTTATCCATACAAGGGTAGAGGGTACCCTGCTAAACTATGTCCTTTGCGGGTGTAGCACAGTGTGGGGGATGCTCATTGGAAAGGAACGATAAATATTCACCAACTAGGACAAACGACTCAACTTTTAAAATGATGGGGGAAAAAAGCACCTTCATTCATTGATATGCTAGAAAGGGTTATTTAAAATGCACTATGAGAAAACTCTATAATGTAAAGGGCATCGTTCCCACCAACCACTACGTCACATTCAAATGTTCTCTGTCAGGCTGACCTTGGGTGTTGACAGCTTAAGGCAAATCGTGTCCATGCTCTGTGGCTCAGTCTGTAATCCCAGCACTTTGGGAGGCCGAGGCGAGTGGATTCCTGAGCTGGCGTGTTCGAGGACCACCCGGGCAACTTGGCGAGACCTTGTCTCTACAATAAATCAAAAATTAGCTGGGCGTGGTAGTGCACGCCTGTAGTTCCGGCTACTTGGAAGGCTGAGGAGGAAAGATCGCCAGAGCGCAGCAGGTCAAGGCTATGGTGGCCAGGAGCGTGCCACTGCACTCCCGTCTGGGCGACAGAGTGAGACTCCAACTCAAAAAAAAAAAAAAAAAAAGGAAAATAGGAGTATTTGTCTCCAGTCTGCTCTAATCCCAGAACAGGAATGCCTACAGAGCTATTCTAGGCATTCCAATTTACCCTTGAAACAGACCACGTTACTTCTCTGGTACTATTACTAAAGTTTTTTTCTGTGTTATTAGCAGCCTACATTTTTGGTTTTATCTGATTTAAAGGGCTTTGTACAAAAACAAAAATGAGAAAGGGAAGCAAGACATAGAGGCAAACTGTCTGTCTTCATGAGGATGATTTTAGAAATGAATTGCTATGTTCTAGTTTACATTTTCTTTATTCTTCCTTGTTGCTAGATTATCAGCTGATATTCTTTGCTAATGTAAGAGCGACTAGCAATACTCTACTCCCTTCTCTTAACACATGGCCTGGTGCATAGTAATTCCTTTTTCTTCTTTTCTTTTTTTTTTTTTGAGTTGGAGTCTCACTCTGTCGCCCAGACTGGAGTG
>NW_007253569.1:777765-792508 GCF_000164805.1 Carlito syrichta | reverse complement strand
CACTCACCTCAGCCTCCCAAAGGCGCGGGATTACAGGCTGAGCCACCGAGCCCGGCTTCTTTCTTTTTTTTTGAGACAGGGTCTCACGCTATGGTCCAAGCTGGAGTGCAGTGACACCATCCTAGCTCACTACAACCCTGAACTCCTAGGTTCAAGTGATTCTCCCATCACAGCCACCCAAGTAGCTGGGACTACAGGTGTGCACCACAATACCTGGCTAATTTATTTTATTTTATTTGAGTTGGAGTCTCACTCCATCGCTCAGGCTGGAGTGCAGTAACCTGCTCACAGCCACCCCAGTGTCGACCTGCTGGGCTCTGGCCATCCTTCCACCTCCAAGTAGTCAAGAGTTACAGGTACATGCTACCATGCCTGGCTAATATTTTATTTATAGTAGAGATGAGGTCTCGCCAAGTTGCACGGGCTGGTCTCAATCCCGCGGGCTCAGGCAATCCATTTGCCTTGGTCTCCCAAAGTGCTGTGATTATAAGGTAAGCCACCAAGCCTGGCCATGCCTGGCAAATTAAAAACATTTTTTGAGTTGTGGTTCTATGTGTCCAGGTTGGTCTCAAACTCCTGGTCTCAAGCAATCCTCCCACCTTGGCCTCCCAAAGTGCTGGGATTAGAGGCATAGGCCATCTTGCCTGGCATGTAATTCCTTAATAAACACTTCTCAAATAACAAATTATAGAAATGATAGCTTGAATTGGAAAGATAAGTTTGAAGTGCATGTGATGGATGCTATTAGTTCCTAAACTAGAACAATGACAATGAACCTTAAGAAACCAAATCAGGTCGGGTGTGTTGGCTTAAGCCTATAATCCTCACACTTTGGGAGGTTGAGGTGAGAGGATTGCCTGAGTCCAGGGGTTCGAGATCAGCCTGGGCAACTTGGCAAGTCCTCATCTCTACAACAAATCAAAAAAAATAAGCCAGGTGTGGTAGCATGCACCTGTAGTTCAGCTACTTGGAAGGCTGAGGCAGAAGAATCTCCTGAGCCCAGCAGGTGGAGGCTGCGATGGCCATGAGTGTGCCACTGCACTCCAACCTGGGTGACAGAGTGAGACTCCAACGCAAAAAAAAAAGCAAAACAAATCAAAGAAAGTCAGTAAGACTTGATCAACCACCAAATATAGAAAAATTCGTTTACATGAGTGATGAGTTAGATATGCCTTAAATCCCTGAACCTTAATTTTTAAATTCCAAGTTAAAATTAGAGGTAAAAACACACTTCTTTTTTTGGGGGGTTGAAGTCTCACTCTGTTGTCCAGACTGGACTGCAGTGGTTGCTCCCGGCCACTGCAGCCTCTATCTGCTGGGCTCCAGCGATCCTTCCACCTCAGCCTTCTGAGTAGCCGGAACTATAAGCACGCGCTACCACGCCCGGCTGATTTTTGATTTATTGTAGAGACCAGGTCTCACCAAGTTGCTCGGGCAGGTCTTAAACCTGCGAGCTCAGGCAATCCACTCACCTCTGCCTCCCAAAGTGCTGGGATTACAGGCTGAGCCACTGAGTCTGGCCAAAAAACACACTTCTAATACTCAGTTTATATAAGAAAAATGAGCTTCAGATCTCAAGCCCTCCCCCCAAAAAATCCAGACATCCTTAATTTAAATGTTACCATGTGGATTCTTTGTCAATAGGTTAGACTGTGAAAACCAGGTAGCTACTGAATGCAATTCTGAGCATTTCTCTGCCCTCAATCAATATATTTTATATACTACTGCCATCTATAGTTAAGAAGGACAGCAAAGTATTTGTATTCTGAAGGGCAAAGAAAGGCTTTTAGTTAACAGTAGGCTATTAGTATTTAAGTTTTGGACGATTCAAAAGTTATATGTAAACCAGACACACACCTGTAAACCCAGCACACTGGGAGGCGGAGGCAAGAGGATTGCCTGAGTCCAGGGGTTCAAGACCAGCCTGGGCAACTTAGCAAGACATTCTCTCTACAGTAAATCCCGCCCCCCAAAAAATTAGCTAGGTATGGTGGCACATGCCTTTCCAGCTACTTGGAAAGCTGAGGCAGAAGGATCGCCTGAGCCCCACAGGTTGAGGCTGCAGTGGTCATGAGCATGCCACTGAACTCTAGCCTAGGCAACAGAGCGAGACTCCAACTCAAAAAAAAAAAAACCAAAACAAAAGTTATATGCTAATTTTTTACTGCATAGGAAGACTGTGCCCCTAAGCCCCACATTGTTCAAAGGTCAGCTGTATATGGGAGAGATTTAAAAAACCCCAGAATTATCTTTTGGAGGGCAGGCCCTTCGTAGTACACTCAGAATTTGTTCCTCCAGATCAAATGGTCAATCAAAGTTTTTATCTGGAAGTTTTGAGAAGGTTGTACTATGATTTACGGAAGAAACATCCTGAATTGTGGCAAACAGGTGACCAATTCTTCCACTATGGCAATGCACCTGACCATACCATGCTGAGAAAACTTATATAACCTATGATAACATATAAGAAAAAGACAAAGCAGTGGCTCAAACCTGTAATCCCAGCACTTTGGGAGGCCGAGGTGAGAGGATTGCCTGAGACCAAGGGTTCAAGACTAGCCTGGGCAACTTGGTGAGACCTTGTCTCTACAGTAAATAAATAAATAATAAATAAACAAACAAATAAATAAGCCAGGCGTGGTAGCGCGTGCCTATAGTTCTGGCTACTTGGAAGATTGAGGCGGAAGGACTGCTGGAGCCCAGCAGGTCGTCGCTAGGATGACTGTGAGTGTGTCACTGCACTCCAGCCTGGGCGACAGGGTGAGACTCCAACTAAAAAAAAAAAACAAAACAAGAAAAAGCCAAGTATCCCAAACTAAAACAATTACTGCTAAACTAGTTTCTATAACTACAGAAAACAAATGAAAACTTTCTTTATGGGGACTTTGGAAATTTCTATTTACCATTAAGATTTGGCTTCCAAGAGACATGCAAAGTTTGAAGGACAAGTTAAAAAAAAAAGACTAAGAAGCAGATGGGTGAGATTTTATCCAAGAATTCTCTAACTAAACAAAAACTTTTAAAAAATCATGGATGAGGGTGAGGGCACAATGTTCAAAAGACGGGAAGAGAACAGACAAATGGCTCTAACTGGGTGTCTTAGTCTATTCAGGCAACTCTTACAAAATACCTCAAAATGGGTGATTTATAAAAAAAAAGAAATGTATCGCTCACTGTTCTGGAGGCCGTTGGGAAGTACAAAATCAAAGCACTAGCAGCTTCAGTGCCTGATGAGGGCTTATTCTCTGCTTCAAAGATGGCGTCTTGTTGCATCCTCACATAGCAGAAGGTGGCCAGGGAGCTGCCTTCAACCTCTTTTATAAGGGTTCTAATCCCATTCATGAGGGTGAGGCCCTCAAGACTTAAGCAACTTCCTGGAAGTCCCCACCTCTTAATACCCCCACAGTAGCAGGGATTCCGTTTCAACACAGTTTTTGGAGGGGCACATTCGGATCATAGCATTCAGCACCTGGCCCCCCAAAAGTCACATGCAAAATGCATTCATTCCATTCCAGTAGCCTTAACTCCTTGCTGCATCAATGAGGTCTAGAGTCTCATCTCAATCAGATATGGGAGAGACTCAAAGGTACAATTCATCCTGAGGCAAATTTCCCTCCAGCTACGAGCCTGTGAATTCAAACAAGTAATATGCTTCCAAAATCCAAGGATGGACAGGCACAGGATAGACATTCCGATTCCAAAAGGAAGAAAACAGGAGAGAAGAGTAAGTCCCGACCAATCTAAAACCCAATGAGCCAAACATGAGATCTTAAGGCTTGAGAATAAGATTCGATTCAATATCCCACCTTCTGGATAGTGGAGGCAGGGTTGGGCCCCCAAGGTTCCATGGGCCCCACCCTCATGGCTTTTTTAGGGGTAGCCCACACTGCAGTGCTTACAGGTAGGAGTCTTTTGCGTGTGGCTCTCCCAGGCTGGAGTTGCATGCGGGTAGCTCTACCAGACTGGGCTTTTAGGGGGTGGCCCCACCCCAGAGCTCCACTATGCATTGCTCTAGTGGGGCTCTTATGGCAGCCCTGTGTCTGCAGTAATTCTCTGCCTGGACCCTAAGGCATTCCGGGGCATCTTTTGAAATCTAGGTAGAAGCAGCCATACCCCTACACCTGTGCACTCTGTGGCACCATCAGACACTGCTGAAGTTTGCCACCTGTACCCCCTGGAAGACATCACTGCAACGTGCACTGTACCTGGACCCGCAGAAGCCACACCTGGAATGGCTAAGGAGTGCTGTGCCAACACTCAGGGAGCAGAGGCTTGAGGCAGGACCAGGCAGTGACTGCCAGGGTCCCAGAAGCACCCGAAGCCCCTCTTTTGACACTGTTCAGTCCCATCTGTGACAGGAGGGACAGCGCATCACATATAATCACAGAAATGCTTCTGTCCTTCCTACTAATCTTATCAAAAGGTCACTTGGCCTCATCCTTAGTGTTCTATTCAGAACACGTTTTTTCATTTTCTGCAGGACCAAGCTGAGACTTTCCCAAATCTTTAGGTTCTGCTTCCCTTAGGATTATAAATTCTTTATTTTTATTTTTTTTTGAGTTGGAGTCTCACTCCGTCACCCAGGCAGGAATGCAGTGGCACACTCGTGGCCACCCCAGAGTTGACCTGCTGTGCTCCGGCAATCCTTCCACCTCAGCCTTCCAAGTAGCTGGAACTACAGGTGCACACTACCATGCCCGGCTAATTTTTTGATTTATTGTAGATAGGAGGTCTCACCAAGTTGCCCGGCCTGTTCCCGAACATGTGGGCTCAGGCAATCCTCTAATCTCAGTCTCCCA
Organism: Carlito syrichta; assembly: GCF_000164805.1. Taxonomy (NCBI): domain Eukaryota; kingdom Metazoa; phylum Chordata; class Mammalia; order Primates; family Tarsiidae; genus Carlito; species Carlito syrichta. The sequence goes on along the minus strand of NW_007253569.1, from coordinate 787,709 downwards.
AAGTGCTAGGTTTATAGGCTTGAGCCACCACGCCTGGCCTGGATTACAAATTCTACCTTTAATTCATTTCTCTCTTCTTACATTTTACCATCAGCAGTGAAGAGAAGCCCTCAACACTTTGCTTTGAGATCCCTTCCACAAAAATACCTTATTTCATTTCTCCTAAATTCCTCCTTCCACAAAACACTAGAACAGAAATCCAATTCAGTGAAGTTCTTTGCCATTTTGTAACAGGGATGACCTTTCTCCAGTTTGCAACAGCATGCCCGACACTCTTGTCTGAGACCTCATCAGCAGGCCTTAACCAGCCATATTTGTACTAACATTCTGACCATGACCACTTGGGTAGCCTCCAGGATTGAGGCTTTCTCTAGAGCTCTCCTCTTCCAATCCCACAGCAGAATCTCCCTTTATGGTCTATTCATGGCAATGAAGGCTTCTGCTCATTCCTCCAAACTCTTCCAGGTGCTGCCCATTACCCAGTTCCAAAGCCACCTCCATGGTTTCAGGCATTTGTTATGGCAGCCCCTCATTTCTTGGTATCAATCTCTGTCTTCTATAACAAAATACAGTAAGCTAAGTAACTTATAAATGATAGAAATGCATCTGTTGCAGTTTCGGAGGCTGGAAGTCCTACATCAAGGCACCAGGAGATTCACCAAATTCATCAGTGTCTAGTGAAGGATTGTTCTCTGCTTCTTAGATGGCACCTTCTTGCAGTGTCCCCACAGTAGAAGACAGCCCAAGAGCTCTCTTCAACTTCTTTTATAAGGTCACTAATCCCATTCATGAGGGTAAAGTCCTCATGACTTAATTACTTCCCCAAAGGCTGCACTTCTTAATGCCATCACAATGGGGATTAGGCTTCAACAGGAATTTTGGAGGCACACATGCAGACCATGCCATAGAAAGAGGGTTCTACAACAATTAGAAAACCCAAAAGAGAATTCTGATTCCTGACCAAGAACTCAGAACAGAGACAGCAAAAAGTATTGAGATGGCCTGGTTTACGGGAGAGTCCCAAATCTCCTCTTCTTCTTCTGACCTTTGTTTTACTGATTCTGAGATTTGCAGTAACTGAGTTAGTAGTATGCATGGTTACTTATTATTGACAGAAGTGAACTGGGTAAGCGCTTACATGTATATTAAGTTCAAACTGACAATAGGAAGAAAAAGTATGTAAGTTTTTAAAAAAGAAATTCAAATTTGAGTCATAGCAGCATTAAAAAAAATAAAAAACTCAAACTAGAAGAGTACTATAGGTGGCTCACACCTATAATCCCAGTACTTTACTTTGGGATGCCGAGGTAAGAGGATTGCCTAAGCCCACAGGTTTGAGACCATTTTGGGCAACTTGGTGAGACCTCATCTCTACAATAAATAAAATTTTTTAAAAATTAGCCAACTGTGGTGGCGTGTGCCTGCAGTTCCAGCTACTTGGAATTGGAAGGTTGAGGCAAAGGATCGCCTGAGTCCAGCAGGTCAAGGCTGCGGTGGCTGCGAGCATGCCATTGCACTCCAGCCTGGGCAACAGAGTGAGACTCCAACTCAAAAAAAAAAAAAAATAGTACTGTAAAGGCCAGTCTCATAAAAGTTTAAGTATATTTAATTTTGGTGCTTAAATAATCACATTTCAATATGCAGACTTTTAAACCTTATCACATTTGCACCTACAGTAGCAGCTGGAGTGGGGCAGATGCCCCAGCAAATATGTGAAAATACATCCTGTGCTAAAAATGGGGACATTGATTTGAACTTCCATCTCTATGAGGTCTGGAGCTAGATTACATTCTTCACATACTGAGAGTCAACACTCTATCTTCAGCACGATTTCTACAGATGATTAACAGTCTTCAACTCACCAAGAAAAATATCACGCCTAGAATGTGTCTTTTTTTTTTTTTGAGTTGGAGTCTCACTCCATCGCCCAGGTTAGAGTGTAGTGGCACGCTCCCGGCCACCGCAGTCTTGACCTGCTGGGCTCCAGCGATATTTCCACCTCAGCCTTCCAAGTAGCCGGAACCACAGGTACGCGCTACCACACCTGGCTAATTTTTGATTTATTGTAGAGACGAGGTCTCATCAAGTTGCCCGGGCGGGTCTCGAACCTGCAGGCTCAGGCAATCCACTCACCTCGGCCTCCCAAAGTGCTGGGATTACAGGCTGAGCCACCAAACCTGGTCTAGAATGTGTCTTAAAGTCTTAAAGACTTTATGAAAATCAAGTATGATAAAAGATATTTCTGATGGCTTTGCATTTAACATAGTCCCCAGTGCTGTACATTAAGAGCAAAATTTATCATTATTGCACTATAGACAAGAAGATGTAAATATTGACAATGAAGAGTTACTGTTTAAATGTTTAAATTGGCTGGGGGTGGTGGCTCAAGCCTGTAATCCCAGCACTTTTGGAGGCCAAGGCAAGAGGACTGCCTGAACTCAGGGATTCGAGACCAGCCTAGACAACTTGGTGAGACCTCATCTCTACAATAAATAAAATTTTAAAAAGATAAATGTTTAAGTTACTTTGCTAATGGTGGGTGAGGCTTTTAAAATTAGGTATAGTTTTAGATAAGTTGAATGCAACCTTATTTATAAATAAGTCTGAAAGTGCTACACATTTCAAGCTCCAGCATAATTAATGAATGCCTTTAGAGAAACAGTTAAATATATTCCATTTTTCATTTGTTATCTCTACTGCTAAAGATTAAAGTGAACTGGTGTGTTTTTTTTCTCCAAATGGTCTTTAATGGAAAGAGTTTTTGTTTTTTTTTTGAGTTGGAGTCTCACTCAGTCGCCCAGACTGGAGTGCAGTGGCCGCTCCCGACCTCGACCTGCTGGGCTCCAGCGATCCTTCTGCCTCAGCCTTCCAAGTAGCTGGAACTACAGGCACACGCTACCACGCCTGGCTAATTTTTTGATTTATTGTAGAGATGAGGTCTCGCCAAGTTACCCAAGCGGGTCTCGAACCCGCAGGCTCAGGCAATCCACTCACCTCAGCCTCCCAAAGGCGCGGGATTACAGGTTGAGCCACCGAGCCCGGCTAATGGAAAGAATTTTAAATTAATAGCTCCAGATGCAGATTAACTGTTGGATCATACATTCGATTTATATGAGAATACATAGTCAGTTATTTTTTAAGACAAAGAAAAAAGGCAGAGGACATAACACGTAACAGATATCAAATTAATTTAAACAACTAAATACAAGAGAAATCTCATAGCAAAACCTTAATATCACACATCCAGAGCCCACAGATTCAAATATGTGAAAATTAAACATTAAAGAGCACAATGCCTTTCTTTTTCTCAAGAGTTAATCAGTTACATTTAGATAAAAACAAAACTTTTTAAAAAAGTGACCGAGATCATGGAAATTAACTGGAATATTGGATCAAACGTCTTTCATACAATTATCCTTTAAATGACTCTTGCCTAAGCAAAGTTTCAATTCTAAAACTAAATTATTTTCTTACCATTTGGGGTCCAACATTCACATTTATTGGTCCTAGGGTTTTTGGTAAAATCTTTGTTGGTGAGTTGGTGCTAGAAACTGGAAATGCAACAAATGAAATGTTACCTGAAATGATATCAAAACATTAAGTTAGTATTCTGGAATATCAAGGTCACCTTCTACTTATAGACACCCACAGTTCTACCCCATTTTGTGGAAGTAATTTATAATTATCTTAAGAACTTATAAGGTTTATAAACAAGCCTTACTGAACAGCTATACTAGTATAACTGCTTTGTTGTATAGTGAATACAATTAGTTCTGCTGCCTGATTAATCTTATTTATATTTTACAGGAAATCTATAAAATAAGTAGTTCCAGTCTATTTAACAATTACTAAACTTCTTGTTAGTCTTTTCAAGGAAAAAAATATGTAGAGAATGTAAAATGAGGCTGGGCATGGTGCCTCAAGCCTGTAATCCCAGTACTTTGGGAGGCTGAGGCGAGAGGATCGCTTGAGTTCAGGGGTTCGAGACTAGCCTGGGCAACTTGGTGAGACTTCATCTCTACAATAAATAAAAAAATAAGCCGGGCATGGTAGTGCATGCCTGTGGTTCCAGCTACTTGGAAGGCTGAGGTGGAAGGACTGCCTGAGCCCAACAGGTCCAGGCTGCAGTGGCTGTGAGCGTGCCATTGCACTCCAGTCTGGGCAACACAGTGAGACTTAAACTCAAAAAAAAAAAAAAGAAAGGAAAGAAAGAAAGAAACAGGAAAATCATACTTTTAAAAAGTTAAGGCCAGGCTCAGTGGTTAATGCCTGTAATCCCAGCACTTTGGGAGGCGAGAGGATTGCCTGAGTTCAGGGATTCGAGACCAGCCTGGGCAACTTGGTGAGACTTCATCTCTACAATAAATAAAAAAAAAAGCTGGGCGTGGCAGTGCACGCCTGTGGTTCCAGCTACTTGGAAGGCTGAGGTGGAAGGACTGCCTGAGACCAACAGGTCCAGGCTGTGGTGGCCGTGAGCGTGCTACTGCACTCTAGCCTTTGCAACAGAGTAAGACTCCCAACTCCCCCCCCGAAAAAAGGAATATATAATGTAAATCATAGTTTATATCAGAATTGAGAAATAAAGTTAGATCTTTGATAAGACAACATAGAACAAAACTGTATGAAGTAACACGAAAAGTAAAATAAACATTCACATTTCTTTATGGTATAAAATATTGATACTAGGCCGGGCCAGTGGCTCAGTCTATAATCCTAGCACTTCAGGAGGCCGAGGCATGTGGATTGCCTGAGCCCATGGGTTCAAGACCAGCCCAGGCAAATTAGGGAGACCTCAACCCTACAATAAATTTTTAAAAATTAGCCGGTCGTGGTAGTACAAGCCTGTAGTTCCGGCTACTTGGAAGGCTGAGGCAGCGCAGGAGCCCAGCAGGTTGAGGCTGCAGTGGTGGTGAGCATGGCACTGCACTCTAGACTGGGAGACAGAGTGAGAGTCCAACTCAAAAAAAGAAAAAAATTGATGCTGAAAATTCAAACTGTCTACCTGTTAATGTTTTGTAATTTTAGAGAAAAACATTATATTAAAGAAAATTAGTTATTAGTGTTACAAACAGTGGGAGCTATATCATGTTTTCAAGTGATTTCAATATCTTACATTTCAAATTAATGCAGCCAACTGCTACCAAAAAAACCCACCTCCAGGGTTGAGTGCAGCAGCTTACACCTGTAATCCCAGCACTTTGGGAAGCACCAAGACAAGAGAATCGCTTGAGCCCATGAGTTCAAGACCACCCCAGGCAACAAAGCAAGACCCCATCTCTACAAAAAATAAAAAATTAGCTGGACGTGATGGCATATGCCTGTAGTCCCTACTCAGGAGGTTGAGGTGGGAGGACCGCCTGAGCCCAGGAGGTTGAGGCTGCAGTGAGCTGTGATCATGCCACTGCACTCCAGTCTGGAAAACAGAGTTAGACCTCGACTCAAAAACAAAAAACAAAAAACTGTGCCCCCAAAATGAAAAGTCAACCAATAATTTTCTAAACTATAATATCAACTATTTAACTCTTCTGGACAAACTTCAGCCATTAACAAAGGAGATCACCCTGCAAGTATAGGAAAGATGGCCAATACTGAAACCCTGGGGAAAACTACCATTTAGAAGCAGGAACAGAAAGCCATTTCCTTCTCAACCGCCTTCCTTATTTGGACTATCCTTGGACTCTTCCAAAGCCTGACCACATTCCTTAACCCCCAAGCAGATACCCACATCTCCTGTGGTAAGGAAGCAGACACCAGTCAACATTACAGCTCATCCTCCTTAACCTGTGAGTTTATCTGTGTCCTCACATACTTCTTATTTCTCTCTGAATGCAAATGTCTCTCATTCTCACATAAAGCACTTTTTTCATCTCTGCTTTGTGAGTTCTGTCTCTTCTGGGATCTCATCATCCATCAATTATCTACTCTGTCCCCTCAATTTTCAACCTTTCTATTGGCTCTTTCCCTTTAGTGTCTCTCTCTACCCATTTGGTATTATGGATTACTCTCCCTCAAATTCCACATTTTAAAATCAAATAATCTTTCTCATGTCCACTCAGCAAGGCTTAGCACCCAAGAGTGCTCTTCCTTCATGTTCTTACTCTTGAAATATGGCTGAGCCTTGACATATGATCGTCATCCATCCAGTGACCCAATCTAGAAATAACCTTTACTCAATCCCCTCCTCATTCGACTGACCACCATATCCTACTTGCTATCTCCTTATTTTGGTTCCTTTAAGCTGCTGGCCCTTGTTTGATTTGAACTTTATCCTATAGTTTGAACAGTTACCCTCTAAATCAGTGGTTCACAACACTGGCTGTGAAACAGAATCACTTGGGAAGCAGTAAAAAAATACCAATGCCCAGGGTCAACCCCAGAGCTGCTGATACAATTGATCTTGGGTGAACCTGGGCCTCAGACCATTAAAAGTTTCCAGACGGTTCCAATGTACAGCCAAGGCTGAGTACCATTGCTCTTATTAGACTTCCTAGCTGCTCCATACACATTTGTAACAAACCAGACTTTCAAGTGGCAAAGCTGCTCTGGGCACTCCCCTAATTGAGGCTTTCAAAGACTCTACAACTCTTCCCAAACGCCTGTCAGACTCCTCAACATGGCAGAAAACCTCTGACTTGAACATCGCTCCCTGCCTCCCTTTCCAGCGATACCTCCAGCTGTTCTCTCCACTCCAACCAGATTAAATGCCTTTCAGCTCCAGGGAGGCCCTAATTCAACCATCTTGCTTGGGCTATATCTTTCCTTCTGCGGGGAAAGCCCTTCTCTGTTGGGCCAACACCTAACTACAAACCCTTCAAAAAAGGACAGGTTCCACACCATTTCCCGAGCAATCACTGTGTGTCAGAATCTGTTCCAGAGGATTCCCATATGTATCCTCATTAATGCTTAGGACAATTGTGAGATAAATTACTGGTGACTCCATTTTACACATTAAGAAACAGAGACTGAGGGAAGTCCCTGCTCTGTGCATCTGGCCAGCCTCTGTGGTCTTTGATCTCCCTCTCTGGGTTCCCATAAAACCTGTTATTTTTGTTTCTTTGCTTGTTTTTGAGTAGGAGTCTTACTCTGTCACCCAGGCTGGAGTGCAGTGGCATGCTCATGGCCCCCGCAGCCTTGACCTACTGGGCCCGGCAATCCTTCCGCCTCAGCCTTCCAAGTAGCTAGAACTACAGGCATGCGCTACCACGCCTGGCTAATTTTTTGTCTCTAATCAAAAAATTAGAGACAAGGTCTCACCAAGTTGCCCAGGCTGGTCTCGAACCCCTGGCTCGGGCAATCCTCTTGCCTCTGCCTCCCAAAGTGCTGGGATTATAGACATGAGCCACCATGCCTGGCAAACCTGTTATTTTTATGTGGAGCCCTATTCCAAGTGGGCTATGTTTCTCAGCTTGGTATCCTAGCACTTAGTTTAGTCCTTAGCACAAAACAGATGCACACCGGCCAGGCGCGGTAGCTCACACCTGCAATCCCAGCACTTTGGGAGGCAGAGGTGAGAGGACTGCTTGAGTACACCAGCTAGGTGTGGTGGCTCACACCTGCAATCCCAGCACTTTGGGAGGCAGAGGAGAGAGGACTGCTTGAGCCCAGGGGTTCAAGACCAGCCTGGGCAATTTGGCGAGCCCTCATCTCTATAATAAATAAAAATTAGCTGGGTGTGGTGGCGCATGCCTGTAGTTCCATCTACTTGGAAGGCTGAGGCAGAAGGATCACCTGAGCCCAGCAGGTCAAGGCTACAGTGGCCATGAACATGCAACTGCAGTCCAGCCTGAGCCACAGAGTAAGACTCCAACTCAAAAAAAAAAAAAAAAATCCAAGTGCACAAACTATAGAAACTGTTTGATCAGCAAAGTTTGGAGTTATTACCTTTCCTAATCTGAATGCCAAACATCCTGAAATACATCAGAAATTAAAATCTTTGTTATTGTTTTCAAAAAGGATCATAACAGAAATCAAGATTGAAAACAGTGTCAACACCAGGTCATTCACTTATTTTTTAATCACCACTGAACAACCAGTATTATCAAATAAAGTTTCCTTACCTTGTAACTGTGCAGCTGATTTTTTTAAACATAGCTTACCAATTGCTAAAGTTGGAGGTTATTATCAAAACTCCCTAAATATGGGTAAATACAGTTATTTACCTGTTTAAGAATCCATTTAAGCAGGACACAGTATAATTGCGGGATTTTGGGAGGCCGAGACGAGAGGATTGCCTGAGCCCGGGGGGGTTCAAGACCAGCCCGGGCAACTTGGTGAGACCTCGTCTTACAATAAATCAAAAAATTAGCCCGGCATGGTGGTATATACGTGTGAGCTACTTGGAAGGCTGAGATGGAAATATTACCTGAGCCCAGCAGGTCCAGGTTACAGTAGCCATGACTGTGCCACTGCACTCCAGCCCAGCTGACAGAGTAAGACTCCGACTCAAAAACAAACAAACAAAAAAATGAATCCACTTAAATGAATAATTATCTACGAATCTATTATTCTGGGGGGAGTAGCAGCTATGTAACTGATAGACATGTACCGCAAAATCTCAGACAGAAGAGTAACACTGTAGATTCATGTAAGAAGAACACAGTCCTGAAAAAGTCTGGCTTTCAGACACTAGTTTTTACAAATGACCTTAATGCTGCTGAATGTTTATGATGAGATCATCTCCAATACACTATGTTAGAAACAGAAGTAAAAAACTTACAAAACGACACTGAAGTAAGAAACCCAAAGATAATTAGGGTTAGAAAACAGACTGACCCTAATTTTAAATCCAACACTAAAGGAAAACTGAGACTATAATAAAACTTTGGTCAAAATAAAAAGAAAAGCATCGAAGCCAGAACTGTCCAATTAATATCAAAAGAATTTAGAGGGAACTTAATAAATGTGACAAATTGATTCTAAAGTGCATCTGGAAGCTTAAAGGCAGAGATCAGCCAAGAAAATTTTGAAAAAAAAAATGAGATGAGCCGAACTTTAACCTACCAGATTTCAAGTTATTATAAAGTTACAGTAATTAAAATAATGTGGTGTTGGCAGAGATGCAGATAAAGAAACTGACAACACCGAAATTAAAGTCCAGAAGTTACTTCACCTGTATATGAGCCTTGTGTACATGGTAAAAGTAGCATTTCAAACCAGCAGGGAAAGGCAGATTAATGATGTTGACACAAGAGACTGCCCATTTGAATAAAAGAAACTTTTCACCGGGCTTGGTGGCTCAGCCTGTAATCCTGCGCCTTGGGAGGCTGAGGTGACTGGATTGACTGAGCCTGAGGGTTCCAGACCTGCCTGGGCAACTTGGTGAGACATCTCTATAATAAATCAAAAAATCAGCCAGTTGTGGTAGCGCATGCCTGTAGTTCCGGCTGCTTGGAAGGCTGAGGCGGAAGGATCGCCGCAGCCCAGCAGGTCGAGGGTGCGGCAGTGAGACTCCAACTCAAAAAAAAAAAAAAAAAAAGGAAATTTTTCGTTTCAATAAATTCCAGAAAAATAAAAATTTAAACAGAAAAAGTAAAACCATAAAAATATTAGAAGGAAATACAGTAATATTTTTATAACTTGGGAATGAAGAAGGCCCTTCTAACCATGTTACAAAACTGAGTGTAAAGACTACTTAAAAATTAAAATTTTCAGCCAGGCTCGGTGGCTCAGCCTGTAATTCCAGCAATTTGGGAGGCTGAGGAGAGTGGACTGCCTGAGCCCGCGGGTTCGAAACCCACCCGGGCCACCTGGTGAGACCCGGTCTCCACATGTGATCAAAAAACAGCCGGGCGTGGTAGCGCGCGCCTGTAGTTCCGGCTACCCGGAAGGCTGAGGCAGAAAGATCGCCCGAGCCCAGCAGGCCGAGGCTGCGGTGGCCGGAAGTGGCCACTGCACTCCAGTCTGGGCGACAGTGAGACTCCAAACTCAAAAAAAAAAAATAAGAA